>NW_026854822.1:0-140719 GCF_026571515.1 Ruditapes philippinarum | reverse complement strand
TTTGAAAAAAAGATAATAAAAGGTAAAGAGGAAAGGTCTTGTTTACTTTAGTGTCACCCCGACTGAAAGCATCATGTCAAAGAATTAACAATGATTTTGTGACGAAGTCTTGGAAAATATGAGGTTCAAATGAAATCACATATTCAACAAAGCAATAAGTTTTATGGATGATGAAAAGAAAGACCAGCTTTTAGAACGATACTATTTTGAAGCTGAAAAATCCCGCCGCTTATGCAGGTGCGAAGAAACTGTTTAGCGTGCTAAATAAAAATATTCCGGAATATTTACTATTGGTTATATTAAGCAGTGGTTGAATAATCAGGATGCTTATTCGCTTATGCTAAATAAAGCACAGTGTCTGATGCTTTGTTGATTATGTTTGATAATCTGACATTGTATATTAAAGAATTTAAACAAAAGGGGCGAGAATTCTATTATTTTGAGTTTCCACATTTCGCCTCTCATCGGAATTGTCCGTACAAAATTGTGCTTTTTCAAAAAATATAGGTATGGATCTTGACTTTGATCAATGCTAGAGCTGCACATGAAAGTAACAATAAATTCGATAATTTAATGGAATAAACATAAGTAGTAAAAAAATCGTCCTGATCTTGGTCTACAAAAAGGATAATAATTGTGTTATAAATATGATGATAGTTGTAACCATTTACACCCCTTTACTAACATAATTATGAGCGACAAAATGCATGGACTTGAAACGCTCATGAATTTACAAGTAACTGCTTCGAAAATATCAATGTTTTAACCTTTTTCATGTCTTAATATTATTATTATTATTTTTTTTTTTTATTGCATATTAGTATACCATTGAAAAGAAAATAACTGTCTTCATTTAGTTATTAGATCACCAACGCGTTTTAAAAAATTATTCAATATTTGCACTTATATATATATATAGCTGCAATCTCATTTGCTTAAACAAAAGTAAAAGTAAAAAAAAGGCATGATAGAAATATATACTGGCTAAAATTGGATTTATTTTTTTTTAAAGAATTAAACCCTAAACAAAGACTGTTAACTACATTGAACTACGCATGCGTAAATCGTATTCATATATTCATTGGCTGAATTATCAAATTCAATTGGTGAACTAGATATTCCCTATTTAAAATAGAATTCGGCAAAAAATGCGAAATGTCAATAAAAATTGCATTGTTAACTGTGTGTTTTTCCTGTTGCCATATTTCTCGATTCAAATTTGACTACTTAACAATACTAGTTTCTCTGATTTCTTTTGCGTAGCCATTTGAACGATAAAAAAGCAGACACCCAAAGCTTCTGTTTTGTTTATTTGTGTCGCATTGAAAAAGTCCACTTATAGCGGTTACTATTGTCGGCGGTGTCGGCGGCGGCGTCCCCTTAGGATTTTAAAAGCATAACTCAATCACTATAGTAACTTCAAACTTGGTATGTTTGCTTCTTTTAATGTGCAGTGCACAGGAATCGTTACTCCGCACTTCTCATTTCTTTGACTTATTGCCCTTTGTTAATGTTCGTACTTTTTTTCGGGGCCGATTCGCCTACAATTAAAAAGCTATTGACTTGAGACTTCATAGGATGATTATTCTCATTGAGAAGAAATGCAGTGCACAATTGCAAGAACTTGTACTCTGCACTTCATGATTTTTTAAATTTTTGTCCTTTGATAATTTTCATATTTAATAGGTTTGTCCAGGGCATAACTTGGTCACTATAGGTTAAATGGAATGTAAGCTGTTTCCATTGACGTAAAGTGAAGTGCATAAGAATCCATCACAGAGAATACACCATTTTTCTATTTAAGTCCTATTAACTTAAAAATATAATAATAGTAAGACGCATGTAATCGACCTAATCACATTCATATGATTTCCCATGAATCTTTTAAAAGCTTTTAAAATTGTTATAAATAAAGTTCTAAATTGAAAACGTAACATATATTAACATGTCTGTGAAAAATTTATATTAAAAATTAAATTGACATACGATATTTTTCCTTAAAGATTGTGCAGTGTCGTTCTTACAAACCTTGTGTCATCTTACTTTTTTTCATATTTTTACTTATCCATTACCTTGAATGACAACGTTTATCATCTTTGATACAGGCTATCATGTTGCAAGTTTTTAAGAGGTATCCTAGAATATTTTCATTGTGGCTACTTTAAGTAAATTAATCATGCTACACTAAAATTGTTGGTATTAAACAACATTGGAAAATGAGTCGCTTGTCTGGCTATTCCCGGTAATAATTTATTAAGAAATGAAAAAATATATATATTATATTCGAATTCAATTGACTGAGAGTCATATTCTCATAACCTTTAAGCAATCATTAAGCTTAGCTTGATGTTGAGAAGATAAACATGGCTGTGAAGTATACCTTGTAACTATTGTAAAAGGTTTGACAAATACCTGCTTATCGACAAGATAACGAAAACATATTGTGATAAATTATTATATTCAAAAGTGCTATAATCCTCCGTGAATATTTATGTTGTTAATAAAAAGAAGTAAATACTTTTTTTTTAATACCATGTCTGATTTACTGTTGTTGCATTTTCGGTTATTGGACAGATGTAGATAAAATTGTCATTCCTATTTAATGTATTACATTCGTAATATAGATTGATTGAAATGCAGTACTTCAGAATACATATCAATTTGTGACAGTGCGGTTTTAAAAATGTTTGATAATCGTTTATGTTGTAAATATCAATTTGGATTAAAGAGTTGGGAAAATTGACACATTCTGTCGTTCTAATTTTACACATTTTTACCGTGACTAAATAAGCAGTAAATTGTTTAGTAAAGCAAATGATAAATAAAAAACTGAAAACATTTTGAGAAAATATCTTACTATACAATGATTTTCCATTTCTTGAAGTGATGCGTAATAAATGATGCGTTCTGCTCGAAATTTAACACTGTCTTATGTGGTCTTCTTTATTTCATTTCTCGGACATTAAAATTTTGCGCTTGCTTAAAACATTATTATAGAATACGTTTCGTGGAAATAATTGCATAGTGTATGATTATCAAATATCTAAGAGATAGAGTTGACATTTTTGTAAAATTTCAACATGTTTGTCTGCTTTCTTCATTACTATTGAGAAAAGTGCGCTCCATGCAAGTTACAAGGTAAACATCATTAACATCTTTCAAAAGATATGGCTAGTAGAAATACTTTTCTCTGTTGGAATGGAAATATTTCGTAGCAACTACATATTAATTGCTCACGGTTCATGTACAAGTTGATATTTAATCCTGTTAATAAAGTCTGATAGACCACTTAAAATAAATTAACTGTTTAAATTAGGCTTGATTAAGACCTCCTGGAATGCCGTTTTAAAACATATCTTTAGTGTAGCTATACTTAGAATGATAGTTCATTTTGAAAGTCTTTGAATAATTCATATAACTAATGTAATTACCGACCAAATAATCAAGAACATTTACTTAAGCCCGTTCCCAAGATTCAAATGGTATTTTGTTCAATTAATAGTTCAAATTGAAATGCTTAGGCCCTTTGAACAAACGGTTTAAGTACCATATGTACCTTAATATGGTGTCATCACCAAGCTAATATGCACATTTGTTTAATATACACTTGAAACAATCTACAAACATTTGTAATGATTCGATTGAGTTTTGTAAACAAATTGATTAAAAGCAGCACTGCTTACATGTATTGGCCTACTATCCTATCGTTGCCCTTATAGCTACACATGAACTTTTTTAATCGCGACTCAGTCAAATTTATAATTTAATTTTCTGAATCCCATTTCTTTAACTTATATTATTAATTTTTGTACTACTCGGAAATAATAAATTGACATGTATATGAAGGAGGGAAGAAAGTCATGAAAACAAGTCACAAGAAACAATTTATTCTGTTATATTGTTTATCTCAATTTTCTTTTGATATCTTATGTCATGTGATAGGGTCACATATTTTGACAACCCCATTTTCTCAATCTGATTAATCTGTTAAATGTGACATGACGAGATTTATTTTGAAACAAAGCATGCTGTTGAAACTGCAAGACTTTGTTTCACCCCCTTCAGCTTTGAAATCCTTTATCCTGTAAAAACGTATTACATAAGATCAACATCATTAATTGTACTTGATCGATTTTGAAATGCAATGATAATTAAAAAATATATAAAATTGCAAAAATTCTCATCCGTTAATGTCAATACAGTGTGAATGTTCTTACTTTGAGTTTACAAAATATTTAAATGATAATATCTTATTGCATTTACACCGTGTATATCTAGTAACGCCGGAATGTGCAGTGCAAATAACACAATATTAACGATGAATCTGTGCAACGCTATGGCCAAAGCAAGTAACATGGTTGGACCAATATATTTTATCTTAAATTAATAAAATGAAATGAGAAAGCGCATACAGCTGGTAATGTTTTACTTTAATCATCATTACCATTCTTTACAAATCATTCGTTTTGGAGACTTTAGTGTTTCGTCGAAATTAATGTACATGAACAGATTTGTTTTAACAAATCTTCATATTCAGTATTCCTTAAACATTAGAAAAGGATTCAGCTACTATTTCAGGGGTAATCAACATTGCTCCGGTACATCATTCACGAATTCAGTGTAACCTCGTAAATATGATCTCAGTCACAATTTATCTATTAGTTTTAGTGTAATATGACATGAGAAGTTTGGAAAATGTCTTAGGTACACTGAATATTAAAATGCATAATGTAATATGTACGTTATTGTATTTATTGGTATGCACGCTGTTCACGGACGGTTACCGTCTACGCCCCCTTGCACCGACTGAAGGTAATTATATAGACGGATATGTTATATGCAGGCATTCCTCAGGTTATATTTCCGATTACCTTCAGCCATGAACAAGCCCAATGAAACCATCCTTCACCATTTTCAAATTTGTCGTTTTTGATGTTCTTTAGGGATTATGTTTTATTTCTCTATTTAAAGTTATGGAAACATTTTCAAAGTTTGAATTTTAATCAAATATTTGAGATATGTTTGTGGATATTTTCGATGTATAAGTACAATTTACAAAGAGCTTATATTTCCGATTCTTGGTCGTTAATCAAGAGATTATTGTGTTGTGGTTTATTTACTTCTTTTTTAGTTTTTCTTCTAGTTTAGTGGTTGGTATTTCTACTTGATACTGTATAATTACACTTCAAATACCCCATACAGCTTGTCTGTGATATGAAGGCCTTCCTAATCTCTGATCTCCTTTCAAAATGCCATTTTATTCTAACGTATTTCATTGAAGGTTACACGATAATCCCCATATAAACAAATACAGTCATTCTTGTACCATTTTAAGTTAAATGTTAACTGTTACGTTAGCTGGTGCTAGAGGCATGGATGGGACCTGCAACATATTTAATTATGCAGTTTTTAACTTTCCTTAATGATTCGTTATTATACTATGCTACATAACTACAGTCTTTATTTCTTATTGTTACAGAAAGATGGAGTCAGTACGCGTTACCTTGTTATTTCTGCTGAGAGCAATAAAGATGCACATGTGTTTGTTTTGAAATATTTTAAACAATACTCGAAGATTACAAACATACAAATTTGTTTGATAGTATTTTTATTGCGTCATAGAGTATACATCATACACATCTTCAAAAGAAGTGTGATAAATATATGGCCAACAGAAGTTCCACTTATCATTGTATTTGAATGGGAGTACTTCGTTAGCAAAAGTTTATTCTACTCCATACAAGTACAAATGTTGCTGCAATGCAGCAATTGAGAAGCTCCGCGCAAAAAAATGCGCTCATTACAGATACCTTACCAAATTATTCCTACGCACAGGTCATGTTATATTCAGATAAAGTACTATTGTAGATTTTTTCCGAATGTTTTGTAAACCATTTTTTGCATAATTATACTTATCTTATGCAATGTCCATAATTAAAAAGAGGGGAAAGATATTTAATATAAATCAAAGGGCTGCAAGCTCTGTGGTATTTTCTACGGAAGCGTCCTGGTGCCAATTCATAATGTTCTATAAAAAAATAAACTCCTACGTAGGAGATAAAAAAGCCTAATTAGGAGTTTGTAACTCCTACGTAGGACTTTTAAACTCCTACGTAGGACTTACAAAGTCCTACGTAGGACTTTATAACTCCTACGTAGGACTTTATAACTCCTACGTAGGAGATAAAAAAGCCTAATTAGGAGTTTATAAGTCCTACGTAGGACTTTTAAACTCCTACGTAGGACTTTTTAACTCCTACGTAGGACTTTATAACTCCTACGTAGGAGATAAAAAAGCCTAATTAGGAGTTTATAAGTCCTACGTAGGACTTTTAAACTCCTACGTAGGACTTTTTAATTCCTACGTAGGACTTTATAACTCCTACGTAGGAGATAAAAAAGCCTAATTAGGAGTTTATAACTCCTACGTAGGACTTTTAAACTCCTACGTAGGACTTTTTAACTCCTACGTAGGACTTTTAAACTCCTACGTAGGACTTTTTAACTCCTACGTAGGACTTTATAACTCCTACGTAGGACTTTATGACTTTATAAGAAAATGCATACAGAATGCTTTACAAATCTCAACATTCCGGACCGGTATATCGGCGAAGGAACAAGACACTTACCCCCCCCCCCCCCCCCCCTCAAAATCTTAAATATAGAGGACATTTCACCTTTGGTTCATACATAATTTATTTAAGTTTGATTGTGTAGGAAGCTATTAGCTTATAGACACACTTTCGAATCCGTTCCTGGAACCAACCAGTACGTACTTAGCAATGAGTGTAAAGTTTCTTGCTCAAGGAAACAACGGCTTGCGCCTAACGGGGTTTGAACCCATGCGGCTAGCGATCATTAGGCTACTAGTCACACGGCCATGCCGCAACACTTCACCTTTTAATAAAGTGTCTTAGGTTTCTAGAGTGTACATTGTCTTAGGGTGAGGTGTCTGTAAGCATTGGCGATGTATCCCGAAAAATTGCTTTACAGCTATTCGAAAAAAAACTTACTCGACATCAAGCATATATATCAAAATTTTAAAATGCTTTAATGATTACGATTTCAATACGAACTAGCTGAACAAAACGAGCAATTTATCCATTTTCGGCCGTTTCAAATGATTAAATCCTTAAAGGGGGCGGGGGGGTAGTGAAGTGTCTTGTTCCTGCTCCGTAAAGTTTAAGAAGATAACGGTTTGCGGAGCATTATGCATGCATATGTTTAATAATGAATTACATTGTATATCCTACTTTGAACAAAGTTTAACCCATACATTTTGTGTACATGTGTATAATAAATATAACTAAACGTATATAATACAGAATTATCGTGTAATATATGCAGAGAATGACAAAATCATCTCTGGCCACAGACTAAAGGTATTTACTAAAGTGGCTTGCCACAATTACAACTTGACACATATGAGCCGCGCCATGACAAAACCAACATAGTGGGTTTGCGACCAGCATGGGACAGGGGGGGGGTAGTGAAGTGTCTTGTTCCTGATCAGGCTGGTCTGGATCCATGCTGGTCGAAAATGCACTATGTTGGTTTTGTCATGGCGCGGCTCATATAATTTATTTTCCTACATAATATGCTATCTTAAGTTATACTCTAGCATACATGTCCGTCGAACTCTGTGCTTTCAGTTCTTTGATATATATTCTACGTAGGAGTTATAAAGTCCTACGTAGGAGTTTAAAAGTCCTAAGTAGGAGTTACAAAGTCCTACGTAGGAGTTATAAAGTCCTAATTAGGCTTTTTTACCTCCTACGTAGGAGTTATAAAGTCCTACGTAGGAGTTTAAAAGTCCTACGTAGGAGTTATAAACTCATAACTAGGCTTTTTTATCTCCTACGTAGGAGATATAAAGTCCTACGTAGGAGTTACAAAGTCCTACGTAGTTCTTATAAAGTCCTACGTAGGAGTTATAAAGTCCTACGTAGGACTTACAAAGTCCTACGTAGGAGTTTAAAAGTCCTACGTAGGAGTTACAAACTCCTTATTAGGCTTTTTGATCTCCTACGTAGGAGTTATAAAGTCCTACGTAGGACTTAGAAAGTCCTACGTAGGAGTTATAAAGTCATACGTAGGAGTTTAAAAGTCCTACGTAGGAGTTATAAACTCCTAATTAGGCTTTTTTATCTCCAACGTAGGAGTTATAAAGTCCTACGTAGGAGTTACAAAGTCCTACGTAGGACTTATAAAGTCCTACGTAGGAGTTATAAAGTCCTACGTAGGAGTTATAAAGTCATACGTAGGAGTTTTAAAGTCCTACGTAGGAGTTATAAACTCCTTATTAGGCTTTTTTATCTCCTACGTAGGAGTTATAAAGTCCTACGTAGGAGTTACAAAGTCCTACGTAGGAGTTATACAGTCCTACGTAGGAGTTATAAAGTCCTACGTAGGAGTTACAAAGTCCTACGTAGGAGTTTAAAAGTCCTACGTAGGAGTTACAAACTCCTAATTAGGCTTTTTTATCTCCTACGTAGGAGTTTATTTTTTTATAGAACATTATGAATTGGCACCAGGACGCTTCCGTAATTTTCTGATCTTTGCATATATATATATATATACTATAATTCATCTTGAAAGGCACCAGAGTTTGATACATACGGACTTTTGCATAACTACAGTAGAGTAACATAAAAAAAAATCATTTATTTTCATTTTTTATGACAGTCACACTTTATCTATGCATATCATGGATACTTTCTTAACAAAGGGAGTAATATCATAATATAGTAATATTACATGCATTTTTTTCATGTCAAATTAAAAAAAAAGGTTTCTTTCAATTCTGAACGTGGAACACACTCTGGAATGAAAAAATAAGGATGAATTTCAAAAAGACCAAATTCAGGATTTTTTTTTGTTTGTTATACACGCGTTACATGGTGATACAATATTTATCAATATAATAGAAGACTGTTACCTTAATTTTAGGTAGGTATGAGGAAATTCACTAACGTCATATTCGTGCGAGACAAAGATATGAAAGCTATTTGACATTGGTAATATATAAAAAAAAACTATTGTTAATTAATTTATTGGGAGATCAATATATATTTTTTGTCGAATTGCTTTAAAACCATTCATAAAAACATTATACTTCATGTTCAAACTGCAGATCAAAGTTTCTGTTGTTGTCATGATATCTATCTATAGCCTATGCTTAAGGTGATTCCGCTTTGTCAGCCATGTTTGTTTTCACTAAAGTCTGTCCAAGGTAAAAGTAGGCCAAAATTCATATAACAAGAAAGCTCTTATTGTAAAATGATGAACCATTTGAAAATAAACTTCCAGGTTTATATTTTAAGGACAATTATAAACAAAAATAAATACTAAACTAAGCACTAAAATAGATTTTAAATTGGACTTTGCCAGTCATGAAATGTGCATAAAACTTTGCACCAGAATGTTTTTGGTCTTCAGAAATGTAGCCCATTCAAGGTAAATTTCTTATTGTTATCATTTTTATTTTTGTTTAAAATAGTCTTTAAAACATACACTTAACAAATCTTATAAGTGTGCACCTTTTATATCCTTATAACAATATATTTTTACAAAATTTTGTGTTCTCACTATTGGCTGCATTTCCACACATTTCATATGCTCAAGCATGTCAATTTTAATTATGAGACGCGTTCAACCATGTACGAACGAAATTCACACTTTGCACGAAAAAAATGTGAGAATGGGTGAAATAATATTGCACATGATATTCTCGGATACGATAGAGATCCACATATCAGAAAAACACCACATGGGTAGATTATCTATACAACAACGTGACATAGCCCTAGGATTGGTCAACGCTGGTGTACACCAAACAGAGGTTGGTAACAAAATTTATTTGTTTAAATGATTATTTTCATTCCTTTGCATTGTAAAAGCCGAAAATCGTTTAAATTCAGTTTCTATCAAAGACGAACATAAAATGCATATTTTTATTTAGTAATTACTTGTATGTATCATTTGTAGGTTGCGCCTGGCATGGTGTACACCAAACTACCCAATTTATAAGAAGGCTAATCATAAAGTACAGAGCAACTTCTTTGGTAACCTTCCTCACCAACCCCAAAATTATCTACAACGGTATGTAAGATCGATGTGACGACGCTGCCGAGCTGAAATACACAGTCGGGGTGGGCTAACACAGTATAAGGACATCATTTTGCAACATCGAATTTCGACACGCATTCACATTTTTTAGAAATTAAATCTTAAATTTGTATCTTGAATAAAAAATACTTAATAAAAATGATAACATGTCTCTTTTATGTATTTATTGAACATTTCAGCAGGATCGGGCAAATATTGATACACCCATGATACCATTTATACATGCACACTTATAAGATTTGTTAAGTGTAGAACTGGAAGTGTTCTTGCAAATGGCTCATCATATAACAATGTGAGCTTTGTTGTTATATGAATTTTAGTCTACTTTCACTTTGAACAGACTTTGTGAAAACAAACATGGCTGACAAAGCGAAACCACCTTAATGAGAGTCCATCCACTCGTAAGGCTATAAAATGCAGCTTTCGCTGTCGAGTACGGACCACCAACAAGTCACCAGTCATACCATTAACTTTTTTTCTTTTTCACAAAGTGGTATGCTGTACCAATGACGCTCATGAAATGTAGCCTTATATACTAAAGTTTAATTATTTCAAAACAACCAATATATCAACATGTTATTATTAAACATTTGATTTCATAAATATAAATTAAAAATAATTATCAAAAGCAAAATTGTTAAAATCTTATGCCTGAAATCTTCATTATATTGACAAATTCAATCACTAATAGTATACTTGGTATGCTGTGTGTAAATGTAATTCAAAATGTAACAAATTATTATTTCATGTATTACTAAAAAAGGGAAATAACAAATTTATAAAATCAGAACATTTATAGCTATTTATAGCTTTCGAATTTATGTAACAGCAGAACTGCTTTCCGGTTCTGACATGCTGCGAATCACCGACGGGGAAACCAATATAGAAATCGAAAGGAGTTCTTGAATGCGGATTTACTTTTAGCTGTCAATCGAAAGGATTTATTGCTCAAATCCGGGCCCATGGACAAAAAAAATAGTAAACACAAATAGCTCCGCGCCTGTGGGCGCGGAGCAATTAAGAGCTCATTGTACTTGAAAATGATTATGTCTATTTTTAGGGTGCACACAATCTAACGTTGAAACAGATTTATGGTTTTGTTTTAGACCTACGCGTATGCAATTTTAAAACTTATACTAAGTGGGACTATGTAATAATAATAAATTAAAGTTGAAACTGTTTGAAGATTCAACACCATAAAATATCAATACCGACTTCAAAACACGGGTACTATGTGCCCTGGTACATGGAAAAAATTATATAAGCTCGTTTCTTAGATGCATTTGGTATTTCTTTCAATGGATAGGTCCAATTTAAGTGCTTGAAACTTTACAAAAAAAAATGTAAAACAAATATACAGTTTATTTACACCACAGATAGTGTCATTAAGTGAATAATACAAACAATTGATTAAACGTGTTTGAAACAAGCACCATATACATGCATTTGTAATAAACATTATAATCATCTTGTTTGAATGTGGTTTGATCCTCTACGATATTCTAATTGCCCTTATATTATGTATGGTTATTCTTTTTGCCGAGGTAAGCGAGCAACCTACTATATAGCAATAACAATACCTGTATCATGGGCGATGTTTCACATTCGTGTCGGCCTTTGTTATTATATTTCTACACATTTGAATTCGACCCGTGTATTTTTTCTAAAACAATTACTCAAAATTAATATCTATTACTATATTTTTTATTATTTTAAAGCGTTTCTAGATGAGGTTTACCTTGTCCTGAATTAAATTTGAGTTTCTATTTTATAGTAATTAGAGGAAAATAAATCCATAAACACAATATGTACGGAAATACCAAAGATAAAACAGACAATGTTAGAGCAAAGATTGGGAACAGAGGAAAAATGACATACACATATATTTACGTGGTGCACTACTTAATATCGTGCAATAGCTGAAGAAAATTATTTGAAAAACGAGATATTAAATAAGGAATTATCAAACCCTTTTTTGAAAACGATGGTTAGTTTGCCTTTTTCTATTCTGATGTAAATGCATGTTAAGAGCAGATAATATTATTAGTCACAGCGAAATGTTCAACTGACACCAATATTTGATATTTTTTATTTTTAATCTTAACCAGTATTGACTAAATAATTATCAAACCTTCATAAATAGGCATATCCTATAATCTTATAGCTTAAAATAAACGGCAAGATAATTCATCAGTATTGAATAATATTGAAAAAAAAATGGCACTTAATTAAAACATTATTGAGGGCAACTCTAGTGAGCATTTTTGAAAAAAAATCATTTATTTACTCAAAGCTTTAAATCTAAATCATGCACATTAAGGGACGGTAAAAGTGTCTTTAAATACGAGTATTTATCATTAGTTTTGTTTTTATTTTGTCGATAAATCTTTCTTTAGGCCTCCTACGAACGATATAAGGTACAAAATCGTCTTGTTAATAAGACGGAGCTTAGTGATCGCTGAATGTTGTGGGAATGTGGCATTTAGTCAGCTAAATTCAAACAAAATAGTTCAAGGATAAAAGGATTCCACTGAGGTGTTATGGCATGATGGTACTGTAAGTATGTTTTCATCATTAATGTTCCATTTGTTGTCCTTCAACCAAAACAATTTTACAACAATTGAGATAAGTAACTTGATCCGTTTCCAGAATTTTTATTGTTATCGTGAAAATAAATTGAAAAATTGAAAAGTATTGCAACGTTTTTACTCTAATCGGGCTAAGAATAGCACAAAAATACGTTTTTTTTATTCATTTCACATTAAATTACCGAATTCTCTTTCGCTTGTCATTCGTTTTTTTAGTCCCCCCGCTAATGTAGGAAATAAATTCATTCAAATATTGTAATTTTAACACATCTTATAAATATCCATATTTTTTATAAATTAAAGAAAACCCTAGCGGACATATTGTGGTCCAACTGATACATATAAAAAGAATTTATTGATCTAACTGTTATGAAACGTAATACGAACTTACACCTATTAGTCTCTAAAGTATTTATAAGGGATACTTAATGAGTATAAAGTTCAATACTGAAATAAGATTTTATCATGGTAAATTTGGAGATACAAATATAATTAGGAAGTTATAATAAGTATATGCAATGACCCAATTTAAAGGTATAGAAACTTAATTAGAAGTTATATGAAATAAATGTCATTATTTTAGAAAATCCTTCAATTTACTAACCAAAATAGTGTAAACCGGAGTGATAACCAAACAAGAGCAAACATACAAGGACTTAACATATTATTCATTGTGCATATCATTGTTTGTGCATTCCAAAGCAGTTTTTTCTATAGGTTAAAGAATTTAATCTTATTCTAATTTTTCACATGTCACTGATATGGCACGCATTTCAGGTGGTAAGAAGCGTTAAAAAGTTGAGCATATCACGTGTAATTAAACAGATAATAAATGCAACTACGACAGAGGTTATCATCGAAAGGTGCCAAAAATATGTTTGCAAAGAAAAACCACTACATGGAAAACCAGTAAATTTCTAACGTAACGTTTATATTTAAATAAGGTATACGTCTCTGCTTCGTTGTTCAGAAATTCATTTTATCAAACCCATCTTTTTCTTCACAATTAAAACAGAAATAGTAAATTTAGAATGCAGTAGTGTTATGTTTTAATTTTTGTGCTTAATATATATTTTGCATAATTTTACTCATAAAAAATAAAATTCTGTGTGCTATTTGTTGTTTTTTGAATTTTTAAATATTGTTTTAGGTAATGGTAAGAGTTTATAAATTTCCACTTGTAGTGGCTTACCAGGTGACTTATTTTGGTTATTCAGAAATAAACCTGAATTTGTAATTAGTTTGTTTAAGCTAAATCGGTGCAAGAATGAAGCTTCGCCTGTACAAAATCATAATTATTGTACAGTAAAATAATTTGAATAAATAAAGGTTTTGGTTTTCTGTGCTTAAATATATTTAGGTCATTTCTGGAGTTGATTACAATTTGTGCATTTATGATTTTTGCATCATATTCTATATAACTTAAAACAACTCCACTGTAGTCTAAAAGCCTCAAAACATGAAAATTGAATTTCTTATAAAGACTTACTGGGGCACTTAAAACAAAAAAAATGACTAAGCGAAAGATAAATAAGAAATAATCTTAGAAATAAATCGCATAAATAGATCTGGGTTGCAACGCTTTTCAATTTTGGCTCAATTTTCACAACAAGAATAATAAGTCTTTTAAAACGAAATGGGCGAATGACCTGATATTTTGCGCAGATATAATAAGTTTTGATCTATTTCAAATGAAATATTAATCTCGAAAAATAATTGCCAATTGCGACATGTAAAAACAAAACCCCTGATTTGAATCCCTTTAACATAGAAAGAAAATAATAAACTTTTCGGAAATTTAGCAACATGTAAGCAAACGTATTTAATGAACTTATCATGCCTCTTTGCAGAAGTCATGTGACAGTGCACGTATCATGTGAATATGTTTTTCTTCACGTAGTAAAATACATAAACAGGGGTTGCTATCTTTGTTATCTAATATAAAATTTAGATTTAGGTTTAGACAATCAAACATGGTAAGATTTTTTATTTTATATATTTATTTATTTTAATTTTTATTCTCTCGTTTTAATTTTAGTTACAAGTACAATCTTTACTTTGCAATTGTAGATAATTAGGCATTTTGAAAAATAACAGTAAGAAACACTATTTACCAAAAATCTTTTTCTATTTCTAAAATCTTTTAATATATGTTCGTCTGACTTTAAAATAGAAAGTTGTCTAAAGTTGACCTTAAGAATTAAATTGTAGTACATATTTCGAGAGTTAAATTAATCAAATAAATTGTAATACCTCTGTTGAAAGTTTACTTTATGAAATAAATTGGAATACATATTTTGAAAGTTAAATTTATGAAATAAATTGTGGTTCAAATTTTGAAAATTAAATTTATGAAATAAGTTTTCTTTCATCTGTTGAAAGTTTCCTGAATAAGATAAAGTATAACTCTTCTGTTGCATCATATTATATAAACTAAGTATCTCAACTTTAAAACGTTAATTGTCATTCAGTTTTGATGACATGTTACGGCACACATTTTATTTGTCTTTTCAGAGAAAATCTAATGCATTTTTTAATTGAAATTTTGATGTAATTATATGATTAAACCTATTGGTTATATTAAATGTTACACCATGATGAAAAGACAATAAATTGAGCAATTCTTTAATTGTTTCTTCATATCGTCACTTTGAAAAATATTTAAAACGTCATGATATGTATATAATAAATTATAATAATATTATTATAATATAATATTGAAATTCCGATGTAATTATAATTAAACCTATTGGTTATATTAAATGTTACACCATGATGAATAGACAATAAATTGAGCAATTCTTTAATTGTTTCTTCATATCGTCACTTAAATATAAAATAAAATATTTAAAACGTCGTGATATGTATGTAATAAATTATTATAATATTTGTATCAATTTATAAACAATTATTACAATTCTTTATCCTATGTATTTTTTATTTTAATATGCCTATCCTTCAATCTGTGCTTTTGTTCTACTACTTTAAAACCACATTCAAATAGAACTATGCTCAGTTGATTCGGCCTGCTTAATTTCATTATTACTATTCCAAGATTATAATAGTCTTTTAATGATGTATATTATCTAGGATAACAAACGAATTATTGTTAAAAGGTAAAATACAACGTAACTACATTTGCTTTAGCAAAAACATCACACTGTATGTGAATATTAAGACTGCATTTGAACTGGATTAGAATGAAAGTTTCATGTATGATATCTGTACAACAGTACAACGCCTTTGTGTTTCGTTTTGATTTTCGTCTGTAGATGTGTACAGATTTTTTTCGTTTTAACTTTCATACTGAGATATTTGAATAACATTTTTTTATGTCAACTTGGTTATAATGCTTGTTCATATTATTCAAGAAAATGGATATAAAGCTTGTTTATGTTAACTAACAAATAGTTATAATGTTAATATGGACTCAAAAAATAGAAATAATATATGTTTATATGTTGACTCGGAGATGGTTATAACGTTTTTTTTTATGCCCCTTGCTAATTGCTTTTTTCCCTTTTTTTTCAAAAATTAAAAAATAAAATTTAAAATGGTTAGTAATATTTGTATGAAAAATTTTAAAAGGGAAAATGTTCCAATGTAATTATGTAAGAAAAAGGAAAAATTTGTCTTTCAAAACTAGTTACTTTTTAACCCCCCAAAAGTTTTTTATCTTCTTTTTATGTTTACTCAAAAAAAAATTGGGGAAATTATGCTTTGTATGTGACCTCGAAAAAAGTCTTTAAAAATTTAATGGTTGAAATAAAATTAGAAGAGTTTTTAAAGTTTATTTTTTTTAGATAAACTCAAAAGATTTTTAAAACTGCTTGTTTTTTATAACTTTTTTTTTTTTTGTTTGTTTTTATTGAATGTATGTGAAAAAAAACCCGAAAAGAAATGCAAAATTTTTAAATTATTTAACATTTTAAGGTTTTATTTCCTGTTTAAAAAGGGCTGTTTAAAATTTATTTTTTAAGCAAAATATCTTTGCATGCGGGTTAAAATAGAAAAACATCTTAGTATTTTTAAAGTGATTATCCCGGAATATCAATAATGCAATTCAGGTTAGAAAATGTTGTTTTTTTTATGTTTTTATGTAAAATAATGTTGGATTAAATAAGAATATGTTAAAACTTAACTATTTATTTTGATTATTTGCATTTAATTTCCAATTTTCAGTCGCTAGTACCTGCATTGATGATCAGTTTTCTCCTACTGGGTATTTTCATTATCTATGGCGAAACAACAGGTAGTATAAATAAAGTGAAAATACAAATAAAAAGACTATTGTTGCGAAATCAAATATTTAAAACCCCTCTGTAAATTTATGCAAGAAAGTGTATAATCTTATGGTAATATTTATTAGTCTTATTCATTTCATTTATCAATTTCATTTAATCTTGGTATCAAACTTACGGTGCATATACCTAATAAAAATTCAGACCAATACTTTAGACTTGGGCGCAAGTTGTACACCTCCAGCTGCCCAAGCGGCAGATGAATGTACGGTAGACAATTCAGAGTGTAAAACTGACACGTGTGTTTGCAAAACCGGATTCATTAAAGAAAATGGAGCATGCCAAAAAGGTAAATCATCTCTCACTACATGTTGAATATAACGAATCTAGTACATTCGATTACAGTCATTTGTTAGAACGCATCCTGTATGCACTTAATTGTATGTTGTGTCTCTTAATGTCCTTAATTATACACGAGGTTCGTAGACGTTATTGTCTCTTTTAATATGAATTTTGTATTGCTCGATTGCTTTAAAAATTACTGAATTTCTGTATTAAAATGTCAATTAAAAAGTTTATTATCAAAACTAATTTATACATATTCTTTATTTCTGTGAAGATTTGGTCGTTTTTACAAGAAAATACGTTTACGTGCATTAGGAAGTATTATTCTTTGATAATTTGATAATAAGAAACATTTTAAATAAATCCCGCTTGAAAGTTTTTGCCGACATGTAGTGTACATATTAGGTTTATAATTAAATGACCCGATCTATGTTGATAAACGCTATGTTGATAAAAGTATGAATAGTCAACAAATTGTTACATTTAAATAACACTTAAAATAAGAGTTAATTTCAAGTATTTGTTACATTTGATGATATCCTTGTAAGTATCCTTAATTTCTTAAATTCAGAACATTAATAATAATAATCTTCACTCATATTCGCGCGCGCCCACACACGCGCGCTCATTTGAGAAAATTGTCAAAATGTGGCTTACATTATTGATTTATAATATTTTTTATATTGGTTTGTAATATTGTGTATAACCCAAAGGTTAAAATTCCCATGCAATCATTACCTTGATCAGGAAATCAGGAAATGGTTGGCGTAGGGTGTTAAATACCAAGTATGTTATTCATGAGCCTTAATTAAGACCTGGCATCGCCGTCGCATGCTGCTGGTGAGCGTAATGGACTTTATGTTAAGAAATGGCTTTCTGCAGCATATCCCAAGCATACTCAATTGGATTTATATCCGGGAACCTTGCTGGCCAATCCATGCGGACTATAGCTGTCTCCTTAAGATATCGCTTTGTGATGTGGGCTCTGTGTTCACGGGCGTTGTCATCCATAAGAATGAAATCAGGGCCGACTGCGCCAGCGTACGTGCGTACATGGACGTCTAAGATTTAATTGATGTGTCTTACTGCCGTCAGTGTACCGTTTTAAATGATGTGTAGGAATTCTCCAAACCCTAGTCCGTCTGTCTGTGAAGTCCACCCAAAACCTTTAGTGAAGAGGACCGGGGCCCAATCATTAACTCTCCATGTGATATGAGTATGCACCCATTGCAAACGCTCTTGAATACTAGTTGTGTCAAAAGGAATGCAAATTGCTGGCCTCCGTGACCTCAACCCAGCATCATGCAACCTGTTTCTAACAATTTGTTTACACGCACACCAGTTGCATTCTGGACGTCGTTACGTAAGGTCGTAGCGTTCGAGAAGCGTTGGCGCCTGGCCTGAAGGACAATAAATCGGTCCATGGCTTGAGTCGTTGAAAACGTTAGAAGTCTTGCTGCTTGTACGCGTTTTAAAAAAAGCATATGGCCATAAAACACCGAATTTCCATGGGTATGCTTTTCCACTTGCTTATTTGTGCAAGGAAATATGATTTTAAGATGACTGAATAGGACTGAAACATGCAATGTCAAAAAGGTGATCCTTAGCAAATTTTGAGTTATTGTACTACCAGTTGTAACATAAATAGTCATGGCTTTCAGTTCTCAGACGCGATTGCAAAGCAGTCGATAAAGCTTGTCCTGGTGATGTAAATGCAGAATGCAAAGGTGATAAGTGTGTTTGCAAAGCAGGCTATGCTGCAAAGAATGACGTTTGTACACAAAGTAAATATGATAAAAATATATAACATAGGCAATATGTTTTTTCCGTATTATGTTCTTAACCCGTCAAAGTGTGTATATGTCGATTAACAAAAGCATATAACTGCAAAAACGTCACATTCTGATGAAAAATATGTTTTTCTTTAAGTTATTACAAGGGTTATTATTGGGAAAAAGAGTTTCATTTGTCTCATTTTTTTCTTGTTTAGTTCTTATATAAATAAACCTAAATGTATAACAGATAATCACCCTCATTTTTAGAGATTATGCTGCCTTCTTGGTACTTTTTACGTAAGCACAGCGTTACATATACACTGTAAATAAATCAATAATTTTCAGACGTCAATGGAATCGATTGCTCATCAGTTTCAACAGCATGTGACACTATTCAAAATGCAACGTGTGACGCCACGTCTAAGAAATGTAAATGTAACACAGGTTTCATCATGAATTTTAACAAATGTGACCCGGAAAAAAATAATTCTGGTAAGTGTGTACTCTACATGTTCTTGTTAATCACAATTGGTTATCAGTTAGATTAATGATAAAAAATATGATTAATAAATAAAGATTACTTTTAATTCTTAAAACAGAGTTTCATAAGATCTGTGTTGATTATAATACAAACTTACATATTGTTCTAATGAGTAAAACTGTTGTTAAGTAAACATCTTAACGCGATTTAACCGAGCGTAAGTACTCACTATCTACAGACATTTCCAATAACTAGTCATAGTCATATGAAACGGTATATTATTCAGGTTTGCAAGATAGTAGTTTTGAATTCTATTACAGTATTTGGTTGTTATGATTTCAGAAGTTTCACTTTGATATTGAATATAAATACATTTTGTTACATTTAAAACGACGCTATTTCCATAAGTATTTTACATCATTTATCATCGTTTTATCTCATTTCGATTATAGCGGCCTTGATGAATTTCGGTGTTGTTTCGATGGTACTGTCTCTTCTGGCAGCTTTAATTTTTTAGAGACAATGGCAATATAGTAAGTACATCAGTGTATCATGTGAAGAGTATTTTATAGCATGACAGTAAGGATTAGCTGATTTATGTAATATTTATTAACGTAATGCATATTTCATGAACATGTCAAAAGAATTAAACAAGAATGTTTAATAACAATCATATCTTTCTTTTTCCAGGTTGTTTTAACAGAATACCTAAGATGGCTTTCTTCTTTTGTCTTTGTTTTTGTTGTAGTGGTGTTTTATTGTGTGCAAGAGTAAAAAGAACTGAAAACTTGATTTAAACATACAAATACATAACAATTTCTCTGTTTTGCGTATTTAGTATTTCCATTGCTTCCTGAAATAAAACATTATGCTGTTATATTAAAACCTATCGTAAATAAGAAGATCTTTAATATCAGTAGATTTTTAGAGATACTCAACTGTCCGTAATTACTAAAAAACAGATTGTGAAAAAGGTAAATGTCGAAGGTTATATATAAAGAATTGTATTAAACAAAACATGTTCAAAGGAAATATGTACATATATCATATGTATATTTATAACTTCTTTTTATAGCCTTATATCAAACAACATTCGACAATATACATGTTGGTACAATTCTCTTTATTTTCGGAAATAAGATTGATACCGAAATCAAAATCGTAAATAACAATTACAGTTCATAATCAAAATCGGGAAATTTCGGCAATTGGGTTGATATCCCATCTAATTTGTTGTCGGCTGTCTAGTGGAAACAGTAATAAATATGATACCACGTTTAGATTGTTAAGAGGCCAACGACAAAGATACTCCAATAATAATCAAACGACATTTCAAAATGTGTTTTTATTCAAATAAATTTGTAGTACAGATTGGTTGTGTTGTCTTTATAAAAAACTGTAACATACGCCTTTAAAAGAAAAGTAAA
This sequence comes from Ruditapes philippinarum, assembly GCF_026571515.1. Lineage (NCBI taxonomy): Eukaryota > Metazoa > Mollusca > Bivalvia > Venerida > Veneridae > Ruditapes > Ruditapes philippinarum. Next base: position 119,734 of record NW_026854822.1, on the reverse strand, counting down.
TGATCCTAGTCTAAGACATTATATGCGTATGCATTATTGCCCAATTAATATCACTATGACGTGGACCTGGAAATGTGTAAACGAATTATGTTGTTTTCTTAATGAGCAATTCTGAACGTTTCTTTTAATCTAAAGTAAGGTTGTTTACTTCAAACAACCCGAAGAAGGTGTTTATTAATCGAACGACTTCGATTAATTTATGGTAAAATGTTCTCGAACTATTCTGCATGGACCACGTCAAAACTTTGGCACATCACAAATAAAACAACAAAAACTCGCTACATAAAGTTAGACTCATTGATAGGTTCGTTAAGAATAGGTCGGAAACAAACGAGACTTTCTCGAACACGAAGAAACATAAGACAAGCTGAATACAGAAGCCTTTAGTCGAAGACTACGACATTCGTTTGAAAATTGCCACTGACATTTATCAACTTTTATAAATCATTAAATATATGATAATTGTGTTCCCGTTCTTAAATTGTATTGATATCTATAAAGTCGTTTAATCTAACATGTTATTTAATAAAAAAATCATAACATTTGCAGCATAGAGTTTTCAAAACAAAAAATAATGTGTTTATTAATGCAAAATGAACGAAAACTCTCTCGTGAAAAAGAAACTATTATATAAAAATATATAAAATAGTAGTTCAGTTATAAAACGTTATTTGTTTGATTGTGTATCTGTTTTTCCGTCAACTAACATATTTTTGCATATCTTGTTCATTGGTCCACTTAACTGAATTTTCTTGATAACTTCCTAGTAATTACAAATTTCTCAGCAATCGACCGATTAATTTATCTAGCATGATTTCTGACTGATGAGAGACAAAAGGCCATCAGATTGAATGTCAGAGATCATTTCTCGCTTCGCCCGAATATAGTTCTTGCAACCCTCATATTACAAATCCGATGCTCTCTTTATTGAACTAATACAGCGAACAAAATATTTAAAGTGTGAATACAATATATCTATGACTCTTCCTTAAATGACGTTAACAACAAGAATAGTATATCACTGATTTTGAGACGGTATGTTTCACTCTGGATGTGTCATTCATTTATGCTTTGGTTTAACAATGATATATTACAGTATATGAGAGATATATAAAAGTGTACGTATTGTGGTAGATTACAAAGAGGGAATTTGGTAAGAGCAAAAAAGTGATTGGGACAAGCATGCAGCACAAAACACAATTCCAAACAAAGAAATGAAACAAGTTTTAACACATTTGAAGAGATACAATCTGAGTTTTTCATGAGTCAAGGGTGTCTGCATATCATTCTTCATAGTCAATATATTTGGTACATGTACAGATTAATCTAACATTTATCTGCTTTAGTATGAGTTGTTTTCCAGTAAAAAACAATTGAAAAAACAACAACAAAAACAAAACAAAACCAATGAACATGTTCAAAAAATGTAAACAAAGTATGAGATACAATGAAGTTAATTTCAATTAAAATGTTCTTAATAAAGATTCAGTTGAATCTGGAAGCGCCGAACAAAAATGGAAAAAAGTCTGGAAATTGAGTCCCTCAGAAGCAAGTTAGATTTGACCATTCAATCAAATAACAAAATATAATTTATGCACTTTTCAATTGTATTTCTGTCTGATATATATACATATAATTAACAAAAACTCTTTTCAAATCTGATCATATCTCCTTATTTTCATAAATAATTTAGATTGAAGTTCTATTCAACATAGGAAATCCTAGATTTGAACAAGAAGATGTATTGGCGAATTCGTTAATTAATTTTACAAATATTTCTGTTATATTTGATAATCAAATATATGTAAAAGAACTTCAATTTAAATAAACTGTCAAGAATTTATTGATGCCATATAAAATTACAATATATTATAAATTACATTAAAATTAAAACGCAGGTCTATTCTAAACTACACATAGAATTTCTGAAACAGAAAAAATCACACAGCTGAGAATAAATTAAAATCAACACATTCGATCCTTGAAAATTTGATTCGAAGTGTAACATCAGTAACAATGTTCAAAATCTTTATATATCTTTACATTTCTGAAATGGAAAAAAAAACTTTTTTAACATCAATGACTCAAAAGAACCACGAGTCTCCGGTTTTCCGGTTCAGTGTACTAACAACTGCACCACAGCAAACAGTATGTTTGTTAAATGGAGGGCAAATAATTTTGTCATAAATTGACGTAGATGACTTTTTTGTTTTATCTAACGTCGCAAAAAGAATATACTGAGCCGTGTTAGATCAATAAAAATGAATTAACTATAAAAATTATCCAAAATAAAAAAGAAAGAATAAACAGAAGGTACATGAGGTATGACCTGTCATTTTATCTTCAATGACGACTGAAAAGTATTAATGAGTCGAATCAATTCGACTTTGTGCAATATATTTGTCAACTACAGAAACTATTTTCTCATTATCTGAGTCTATAAGTAACGTGCTACCGAAAAATAGATTATTTGATACAAAATAAAAGTATATGCGTAAACAGTATATGCATTGTGTGTAATTTTCTGATTAATAGGACAATCGGGGAAAAAGTGACGATCAGTTGTAAGAATAAAGGTCTTCGGCCAATAAGCTGCAGTTGAGCCATAGACGTGTGTACAAAATCTGAGTGCCGTATAGTAGAAATATTTCAGTACCTTTTGAATGTAAGGGGAGATAGTTTGTTTAAATGTCGATAGTGTTTGAGAGTTAGAGTGTCTTTTATAATTATGATTGCTTAAGTCGTGGGATGTGGACGGCAAAAGGATTAACGGTATAATATAGCGTAGTAAGAGCTCTGGCGTTGTAAATTATACGAGTGTTTATTGGATGGAATTTGAAACATTTCAGCATTTCAGAAAGATAAACAGTGAAAAGATGTCGGGTTATTTTACAGATTCTTTGTATAAAAATAACACATTCGTACATGTAAACAAATGTTTATGAACTCTACATAAACAATCCAAATGCCTCTCTCATCGCCAGCACTAAAGGAATTGCCAGTATTGCAAATGTCAGGGTTTTCGTGGCACCTATAGAAGAAAAACATATTAAAATAACGGTAAATCACGTACTTAACCCTTTCGCTGCCAGAGGGTTATTGTTTTACTGATTACCTATTTGCCAGAGGGTTTTCTAAGAAATTACTATATTACTAATTAATATAATTATTATTATTTGTTATTAGTATTATAATAATTATATATGTTTCCAAATCTGTGAGTATAATAGTAATTATTGTCGATGGTATAATTTTCTTTATATTTATTATTATTTTTATTATTATTATAATTGATTTATTATTATTACTACTATTATTATAGAAACGGCTAAAGCCGTCCATATGGCAAATACGCCGAAAATAACAAGGACGGCTTAAGCCGTCCCTATGGCAGTGAAAGGGTTAATTAGTGCACACTATTTTTGTAGAATATTAATAATGTTATGCCTACATTTATACGCATAAATATCAATTATATACGCCAGATGACATAGTGTCTGCATATACATATACATAAAAATCAAATGTGAACATTAGATGACATAGTGTTTGTTTTATAAAAATCTAACGATTTTAAGCAAGTAATGTAAAGCTTTTTGCAACGCAGAACACAATTTTATCTAAAACTTATCGAACATAAAATAATAAGGACACCAATATAGATTTCCATCGTATTAAATGTGTAATTCAAATATTAAATAATGCATTTAATTTTGTCGAATTATGTTTCATTATAATTAATATGTGATTTGATAAAACATGATGTAATGTCAAGATTCGCAGTGATATAATAACTAATACCGAATGCCTAAGTGATCATAAGAAACATTAGTACATACCTTGCTATATTATACAATATGTAGCTGAACATCAAGAAACATTTTCAATGTAACACGTTAAAGTGGTCAAAGGGAACAAAGCGTTAAAATGTTAAAGACACGAAAAGGAAAGAAACAGTGTTGGACGGTACAAATGATAATCTGACCCCAAAAAACAAAATCACACTAGAAATGTGTCCATATGGCAAAGGTGTATCCCACACTCCATTGTCTACTAATATACAGCAGGACAATATGACAGAGGGACAAACAAAGGGAAATTCTACATGACTCCCCCTAGCCCTAGGTGGTTCGGGCATAAAACATCCAATTTTCCTAATGTACACATACTATTTTTTTGCACAACAGTCCAACAGTCCTGTAAACTTCCATGACTTAAGGCCAAATAATCTTTGAGTTACACATCACACATGGAACATTGCAAATTTATACTAAGTCAAGGGCAATAACTCTTACAAAACAGTAATTCCACATGTACAACCTAGGGTGCACAGCTTCACATGCTGATCAACATTCCTGTTTAAATTATTGATTTTAGCACAACCACTTTTAGAGGTACATGTACACATGACACAACATTTTAAAACTTTTTGTCAAGGGCACTTACTCTACAAATTCCGAATAAATATACAAGAAACCCCCAGGTGCACAACTTCAAATGCTGACCAACATTTCTGTACAGTTTCCTGACTCTAAGTCAAACATTTTTGGGAACATGCGACAGAAGTTGAAAATTGCAAATGTTTACTAAGTCAAGGTCAATGACAAAACTGCTTTAGTCCATATGCAAAACCCAAGTGCAGGACCAATATTCCTATGTGCGACACGTGCTGAAATTGCAAAGGTTTACTAGGTCAAAAGCAGTATATACTCAAGTATATAATATATCAACACGCAAACTCCAAGATCCACAACTCCACATGCTGTCCAACATTCATCTAAGTCAAATACGTTTGAGCTATGCACAACACAAATTGAAAATTTCCAATTCTTTACTAGGTAAAGGACAATAATTCGAATAACGAAACTAAATCAATCTACACGCAAAACCAAGGTGCACAACTTCACATGCTGATCACCATTCCTGTAAATTTTATTGACCTTATTCAAGTACTCAAGCACATTTTGAGCTATACGCGACACAACATAAGAACGCACGAACGGACGGTCAAGGGCAGATCTCAATGCCACAAAAATAAATATAAATAAAAGACAAGACAAAAGAACAAAAACAAAATCGATTTATTACAAACTTTAGCCTAGTTGTTGTGTTATGTACCGAATATTTTCCCTTTTAACATTGCGATAAAATAGTTATTATGATATAACACTCGTTATTTACGAGAGTATAGCACAGGTTGGGACAACATCTTGAGATGTTTCTGAAAAAAGGAAAAATCGTCTCGGCCTTACGGCATCGACATTTATGTTTAGAGCAGCTGTATCCCTCCATGTCGCCAAGCCTTTATTATACTCTCGTAACTAACTCGTTTCATATACTCTAACTATTACTTATTCCTTAATTTAGAAAAACACGACTTAATTGAGTCTTCTTTTTTGTTCTAAAATAAACGTTTAAAAGGTTTTCATTCAGTGATTATATATCAATACTCATATTTTGTAAATTAAAGTAAATATAAACGTTGTTTAAAATATGTAAAAGAAAAAATTATTTAATTAAAGCACACTAGTGGTATTAGATATATGTGTAGAAAACTCAAGAAAAGTGGCATTTTAAAATACCTCCATTATCTGCAACACATGTGTCAAAGTTCCTCTTGAATCCTGCACTACATCGACACTTTGATTGAATACATTCAGCATAATCACCACACTATTTGGGTGATGTGCATGGCTTGTTATGTAACGCTTAAATGTATATAAAAAACGTCGATAATATAACTCCCCCTTTTGATGGCACACTGATAATTTATCAACTGTTTAGAAACTTAATAAAGCGTTTTAAAACTAATATCACTCTAGAAATATGTATGGTCATACCGCTTCGTTAAAAAAGTACTAATAGAAAAAAAAACTTGAATATCCTCTATTGACAATCCAAATAAAATATATATATATCTATATTAATATATGGTATCAGCCGATTGTGAAAATATAGAAAAAGGTATTCTTTGCCATATAATGAGCACAGAGGAATATGCGCTGACGAAGCAAAGAAATTTGAAATTTTCAAGAAGCATACTTTTATATCATATGTACAATGACTTATAAAAGAACTTTTATAAAAATGGTTTTGTTCATTAAATACATTCAATGAATTATGGTTTCCTTGCCATAGTTATTGTAATAACTCCAAATGCAAACAATATACTCTTCTTCTATTTCACTGAACTTGTCAAATACATGTAATAGGTAATTCATACTTGTATTATCGTGTAAAGACGTATACATTTAGTTTCTTCATTTTTAAAGCGGGCAAGAATGAAAAATCAAACTAGCGGCGATGATTTCGGAAACTTTTCATAGGTAAAGAAAATTGTTTTTAAACAAATTAATGAAAAATTATAGTTTTTGGTAATCATCCCCATCGTTTTAATTATCTGTCCCTAGAGGTTAGTTTTAAGCTCTCAAAAGCAGCTCAGGAGTTTAATGGAATATTCTTTGTTTAAAAATATCTCTTGTAATTTTATATTTTATTCTTCAGTCATTATGCACATTTTAAAAAATGTTGTCCAACATGCACCGAACATGCATTTTAACTTTGCTTCAGTAAGTTAACCTTTAGCAATATTCATCAAAAAAGGGCATATTAAACAAAATAAAATTGAAGCTATTCCCATTATTATCCATAACATGCAGTTTATTTCACAACATATATATTTGAACCCTTACAAGAATTTTAGTAATAATAACAAATTTGAAATCAAATAAGGTGTTTATAGCTAAAGTTCTGAGTTGTCTATTGATGAAAACGACATAAACCAAGCGAAAACACAATTTGTAGTCGAGATTTCTGAAAAGTGGAATAATTACTTATTTTTTATAAATTTAAATTTGTTTAATAATTATGCTTCACTTCAACTTCAGATACTCTTTCTTAATAAAGATAATGACGATCTCCTTAAACTTGACATCGAAATTAGGGAACACATTCAACAAAAAATATAATAATCCTATTTTAAATATAGTACGTCATCCGGTCATTTTTTTTTATAATCTCCATTTCAGATTGTCATTTTTTTAAATCTTGAACATTGCAGGCAAATAAAAACTTTTTAGATTGCAGTTTCTGATCAAAGAACAAAGAGGGAGCGAATGATATAAATAAATTCATTAATATTGCAAACTCGGTCTATTTATTAAACATGATAAAACGTGTAACATCATTCACCATACCTCCCAAAGCAACGGATTGAAACGGTTATAAAATACCAAAAGTAAAAGTATTGGAACCTGTAGGACTAATAATAAAACAGATTGCGATGTACCTGCCATGCCGTTCACTTATTTTGAACATGTCAAAAAAGTTGTAACGGCAAGGATTTTATGATCTATACAAAATAGACGGTAGTGTTGCAAATTGAGTACCACTCAAGCCAGTTCTATTGGAATGAGGGATCATGTTGCACTGCTCATTATCGCTCATGTACAGGCTCAATTGAACCGAGTCTGAAATGTTCATATAATTTTGTTGTGATAAATGCTTCCGATCACTCTTTCTCCAGTTGTTGTCATATAACTTAAATAAGCTGTATAAAAATCGTTTTATCGCTGTCTATATTCATAGTTTATTGACAAAGACATTAGGCTTCATCATTTTCGTGTTTAAATGTTGATTTCTGTTTAAGCCGGTGCTAGGCTGCGTGGACGGTAACTTGCACTTTTCATAACCGTCCATAACAGGGTCAATCAAACCTAGCTTGCAACATTTTCAATTTTGTCGTTATGGGTGATCTTAAGGATTCCCTTTCCCCCTCTATTTTATTGCATAAGCCGATACGACTATGATTTAGTTATACATTGATTATTAGGAAGTAATGTAAATAATACACTTTTTACAAGAAAAATAAATCCTTACGAAATTCGGACATCGTTTAAAACACGATAAATACATGTTACACAAATCAATTATCAAACAAGAAAACAAACAAACAAACAAGAAAGAAGAAAAACAGTATTAATTAGAGATTCTAAGACGTAAACCATTGTAGTCATTACCTATTCAGGTAAATGACGTAGTCTGCATTTTGAAGAATGGAAACTACATTTTGCTACATTCTTTAGAACATTAGTACTGACGAGAGGTGAAAAGAATATGAAACAAGAAATGGGAAAATAAGTCACTCCGAATACATTTTCGCGTACTTTTAGAAAGAAAAAGTTACTAAGTGGTTCTAATATCTATAATTATCAAATCACATTATCTTTTTCAGAATGCTTTTTCAGCATTCGCATAAATATTGTGTAAAAGAGTTAATGAGACAAAGAAATGCGCAAAAAAGTATCAATAAGTATCTCTAAATTGCTTATTTACTTACTTGTGTGAGCTTGATTCCCTCTGGAAACGCATGAAGTTCTGTCGGGTGTATTTTCTACAAAACCATCACTACATTTACACTTGAATTTTCCTGTGTCACATTCTGAATTTAGGATGCATTCGCCTCCAGTGCTAGTACATGTCGTCTCTGATATCTTAGTTTTCATAAACAAACCATAAAGCATTATGATAACATCATGATTTTAACATACGATTTTTTACGGTTTTTTACCTACCTGCAGTACCAATTTGACCAATCAATCCAGCTAGTAATAGTAGAGTCATACGAGGACGGCTTATATTAATTGAGTCATATTTCCGTCTTAAACTAGTGAAAATGCTAATTTAAAACAAAATATATGAAAACGATTATAATACATAATGATGTTAGTACATCAAAATAAAATTGACAATTGTCAATTCTAATACTTTAGGATGAACTTTGTGAATGTTGTTTTTATTTACACAATGTATATTAAGAAAAAATGTGTGTTTACTTACTATATGAGTTGTAAAACGATTAATTTAATTCATTTTATGTTTTAGAAGGTTATACTCAAACATACGAGTATATTTTAAGTTCGCTCAACAATATGATGACATATGACAAAATTATAACTTCTTACATCAAAATAATAATAATAATAATAATAATTATAATGATAATAATATTAATAAAATATAAAAATAGAATAGATACTTAAAATGGGGTATATCAATACCCTTGAGGAAATCATCTTATATGATTTAATCAATCTTGTTTTGATCAAATTGAGTTATAAGTATTTCTGATAAATTTATCAAAATTTGAGGTATAATTATATCTAAAAATATGTAATTAAAGTATTCGTTTGCATCGGATTGAGAAGCTGTCTATACATTAATACCAAAATCTAATTTTAATATACTGGATCGAAAATCTCGAGAAAAGTAGTATTCTAACGACCTCGAAAATGCATGTTTAAAAAACTGCACACGTAAGTATATACTTACGGAGAAGAAAACACGCACGAACAGATAAAATCACATGAACAAGCGCCGTTGTTAAACTTTTCAAGGAGCATGAATCAGGGTGCAATTTAAAACTAGTTTAATCCATTGACGGCCCCGTTAGTTTCATTTTCAAAACATAGCTGTCAAATGATTTCGTACTTGTTGGTCTAAAGCATACGAACAAAACTGTTAACGAAACGTGAGGTTGCATTCACCTATTAATAAACATGTATTGAAATGAAATCAAAATGAGACAAAGAGTATGTTTCTTAACATAACAAAGACATAGATTAAACTTATTTAAATGCTTTCATAAAATGTTATCTTATGTAAACGTTTAAAACTATAGTTATCAGCTTCTTTTGAAGTAAATGAATAAAAACGACTAGAATAGCATATCTTGGTTTAAATGTTTTTTTATGAATTAACCTCTATAAAAGAAATAATAAATGGGTTTGTGGATGTAAGAAGCAGACTTAGTTACAGGGAAGTTTGTGAAACGAGAATAACAGCTTATCATTTTATTTGCAATCTTTTCCAGTTCTTACCTAAAGATTATCTAGCATTTGCAAATAAGCATGTCTTTTCGTTTAATGGCTAACAATAAACAAAATGAAGAATCCTATTACCTTTAATAGGATGATTTTAATTATTAAAGATATCATTTTTTTTCCAAAAATGCTTACTAGGCATGACCTCAATGATGTTTTTGTCAAATGCTTGATAATATTTTAATTTTGTTTGTTTTGTGTAATAACAATCAATATGAGTGAATTATCTCCTTTATACATTTTTCCCATCTCAAACAGAAACGATGCATTTTATATGGTATATGATTGTATGATTTAAATTTCATTGGTTACTAATTTTTGCAATTCTTATGTAATTTTGTTGTGATTAATGCTTCCGAGGGATCACTTTGATTCCAGATTTTTGTATTTCATTTTGATTTTAAACATAAAGAAAAAAAATCAATTAATATGTTTGCAATTTATCATGATCTAATATTTTATTTTAGGTGAAGATAAGAGTTTAAATGACAAAAAAAAATTAAAAATAAACAGGAAAAAACTTTAATTAGTAAATATTGCCAAAATGCGCTTATTCATTTTTAATACAACTTATACATCAAGTTCTCTGACAATTATAGTGACCAGTCATCAAGTATCAAACTTTTCAAAATAAAAAAAGTTTCGAAGCAATCAATTGCCATCGTGTGCACATATTTATGTATTTAAGCATATTTGATAATTTGATACCTTTTAAAGTTCAAAAATAAATTGGCATCTCATTTAATAAACATAAACATCGTCGAAACCAACTGATAACATATGAGACAATCATACTTAGAAATGTGTACTGGAACCGTATTGCAGATACACTTTAAATGTTTTAATTAATAGTGTTTTATTTCTTATTGCATTTGCAAATGTGTCTATGAATAATAGATTATTTGAACAAGTACATACTAGATTTGGAAGTAAACAAATGGCACTAAACATCTTAATCAGCAAGGTATTATTCCCACAATCCTTTTGGAAAACCAGTTAAAGTTATTGTCAAAAAGAGTAGAGTACCAACAATAATTTGTTGACGGATTAATTATTTGTTTACGTGACATGAAACAAATATTTGTTTTATATTATTTCAAAAGAAAATCTCCCGGAAGCATTCAACCTTCTGAAAGCTGTAGGTGTTATTTTCTACGAGCATACATACAGCGCCTTATATGATTTAAAATAAGAGATAAAAGTAAATACGTTCTTCAAAGAAACATAATAAAAGGACAATGTTTTATCAATATAGATTAAGACAATGAGTATCAAATATGATTATTGCCTTATTTAAATACATTGAATACATAATCATATGAAAAAATGTGCAATGTATTGACTGAAGTTGTTTTTTATATTTAATTTAATAGAATATAGCTTCTGTTACAAAAGCAAACAAAATCTCTACCGAAAGAAAAGTGTTGTAGCTCAACAAAACAAAATGGGACCATTGTTGTCTCTGCTGTAAGTTTGGGCCTTGAGAAAAGACAAGTACATGTATGTGCTACTCAAAAAAATATGATTCAGCTAAATGAAAAGTTGACTTTAGCCCAAAATGTCTATATTCAAATTTGTTGTTATATTTTTAAACTAAAACAAAAGACATGTTTTTGGTCAACAAGTGCGTGTGCATTGTGCAGCTTGTGGGTATATTGAAAATAGGAAAGAAAGGATTATCAACAAAGTTTTAAAGATTGTACAGTTCTTATATACATACCTTATGGCGTTTGGGTTATAAATTTTATAATAAAAAAAACAAGAACTACGGACAATAGCAAAGGTATATAACGTTGAAATACAAACACGTAGATATAGAAAATGATTAAGCAACTAGCTTTAAGGGTAATGTATTGACTGGCAATATTCACCTGACAATATTTACCTGACATGAGTACTTTTCGGAAGGCTTTTCGTTAGTTTCCGCATTAAGATACCCTAAAGACCAACACGGCACAATTGAAAATGTTGCAGGTTCGGTTTGATTGAGCCTGCTCATTGACGTGCATACTACCGTTCACGCCCCCTAGCACTGACTTAAGTAGAATTCAACATTTAACATGAACTGGTACAATTTGGAATTTTGAAACATCCGCAGATGTGTTCATAAGTCGGTTTTCGTATTGGATTAAAATGAAAGTATAATTCATAGTACGTAAATCCAGGCAAATATTGCCACACAATATATTTGACCCTGTTACAAAATAACTACTAATACAAGTATAATTTTGACAATTAACGCTATCGTGATGACTCTTGGCTTAGTATGTTACCGAAAAAAAATGCCCTAAATAATTACCATATTCGCTGGAATATGTCTATGTCGGTGACTGATGATTAGGTTAAACACAAAAGACTTGTAATTGTATGTGCATGAAACCCAAATCACTTAACGGGCTTTACAGATTGATTTGGGGTTATATTCCTTTGCATGTTGTGGCTCAGTCGGTTCGCAGAATAACTGTTCACTAAAAAGGCAATGATTCTCGTTTCTGTATTGCAGTGCTGTCAATGTTATTGATTAAAGTAGAATTAAGGGCTACATAACCACTAGTTTATCATGGGCTAAACATGAACATTTTACTTAGACTTTATGTCAATGGATAATGTTAAAAATTAAATCAATCTATAATAAAGTTAATAACTCAATAGTACTCGCGACACGTTTTTCACGGTGACACAAAGAGAAATAAGTCGATTGTTTATTTTCTACGCGAGCACCCGATAGCTATATATACTACTCAACCTTTGCTAAGCACCATAAGTTAATGTTTATATTATCACATGTATAAAACAGATTTCTAGGGGGCGTGGACGGCAGTGTGCACTTGAGAGTACCGTTCATGAACAGGCTCAAACAGAACCTGCAACATTTTCGATTTTGCCGTGTTGGGCTTTCTTTAGCGATTTTTATAATCTCTATTTTATCGGCACATCTGCGTTGTTTGGGCCGTGTGGAGGCTGTAAAAAGTCGCCCCGTACATTTAGTCAGAGATGTTATATGTCCGATCCTTAAAGATCGTTCAGCACGACATTATTGTTGTGCTTGTGGTAATTAAGTTCTTTCTGTTTGGCTTCTTTCTTGTTGGGTGGTTCCGGTATTCCTCACTTGAATACTGTTGAATCACCCTTATTATATGTGATCTGCTTTTTAAATTTGTCGTTTGACGTCATCCCCTATCAAAAATCCATTTTATTTAGTTCCGCTCATTGTTTTCTCGTTTAGGGCAAACACATTTTTTTACTAGGGGACCATATGCCGCTTTTCATGGAATGGCACTTATGTGTCACATTGAAGGTAACATAGTAACCGCCATATGAATACATCTACGGATGTTTCAAAATTGTATCAGTTCATGTTAAATGTTGAATTCTGCTTTAGCCGGTGCTTGGGGGCTTGGACGGTAGTTTGCACTTGACAACAGGCTCAATCAAACCGAGCCTGCAACATTTTTGATTTTGCCGTTTTGGGCTTTCTTTAGGGATTCTTATTTTCTCTATTTTTTCTATTTTTTTGAAAATTCTGATTCAGCAATGTTTTGAGATAGACATAAGACCGTATTGACTAATCGGTTACATCACGTCTAGGTAGCATGAAAAGCATGCACCTAAATAATTTCATGTTGTTAATGGGGTGTACGAGGATTGGTCAAAAAGTTCTTGGCCCGATGTACTTCCGGTAGTCAGAGAACCCAACTTATGGTCTTGTAACTCGGTCAGTAATCTTCAGTAAGATATCGGTATTGACGTATCGTGTTTAAATGGCAGTGTAGTGGCTTGAAGTATATCGGGCCGAAAACTTTTGATCATATCTCGTACAATCACATGTCTTTTGTTATACGGCCAAATTACCGGCTTATTGTCATTCAGCGGCTTACATTTGTCACTTTGATTCAGCGGATGCTAACATAAGGCGGCAATGAGAGTAGCAGAGTTATAAAGGGATGTAGGGATGGTGGAGGAGGGGGCTACCTTCCGCCAGGTTGGTGCGGCACTTGGTGTACACCACACCTTCATCACCAGAGCCTTGAAGAGATACATGGTACACCCGCCAGGTGGCATGCTGGAGGTCGGCAAAGGGTCACAACTACAGTTCAGGATCGGTTTTTCCCAACTTTTTGGTTGTTCAGGCATGTCGAGCAAGGTAAATTAAATAACTTACACATACAACACATTACGCATGCTGTTGTAGGTATGGTATTCTGGAAAATGGGAAATCCTTCGAGAGCAGTGAATCAAAACAAAAAGGTTAAAATTGCAAACAAGATTTAAATGAGTCTGTTTATAAGAGATTAAAAGGGATGCAACATCTCTGACACAAGCCTTAAATGGTATTTAATTTAAAAATGAACTATGTAACCGAGGGAATTAATACTATGATGTGATTTAAAATAAACAACAAAAAAGATTCGTAGAACAATTGTTTATTGATCTTTGAAAGACTTCTTGTTACCACATTGTTATTAACATAAAGATAACCTCTAAATTAATAAAAACAATGGGAGAAGCATCTATTTTCAAACAAACATCGTTATTTAGAATGCTCATATGCCTATTCGATGGGAATATTGCTTGTTTTGCGGAAAATATGTACATACCGCGGTAAAACATATGTCCGCATATATCTAAGCAAAACTCAGAAACCATCTTTAAGCATGTTTAAACAAAATAATAACGATTATATTGTAAACATATTCACGTACGAAATAAAGGTGCTAGTTTGAAAATAAAACATTTGTTCATAATTTCTTAACTAACAAACTAATGGTAAAAAAATCTGAATAACACTTTTATCGATGTGTGATTTAAAGATGTTCACCATATAAATAATATAAAGTATTTACGTTATGAAAATGTTATATAACAGTTTTGTGATAAAGTATATTTTGTTAAATTCAACTCAGGGTATTTAAACAATAGAATAGCCACGCAAATATATAACACTATTGTAAAAAATTGTAAAATTAATGTTATTTTCATTGTTCATAATTCTCACGTTGGTTAATCAAAACTGCTTCTAAACGTCAATTTTGCGTTTCCCTGCTCATAAACGAGTCAGAGCCAGTTTCTATCTTAAAATCATAGACAATAAACTGAAAACGGATGATAAAAAGTCTCACAGATTTGTTAGTTATCAAAAAGCTTTGTCTCACGGATAATATTAATTATACACGTTCAATATTCTATTATTTTCTCCGTTGACATAATTCTGAATTATATCGATAATAAAAAACGAAAAAGCCTCCTCTATGAATGAAATTTGTAAAATACAACGTTGTTTTTATGATAAAGTATTGGTAATGATTAAATTTCCGTTTGCACCATTATCATCCGTATGTCATGTTTCAGAATAAATTTAAGAGCACAGACATAAGACATTATATCGCAAAATAGAAGCGAAAGGAGGACTACGGGTAATATACAAGTATTTTGATTATACCGAAATCAACGGCACCGACTACGATATGTACAGGGACTGGATAATTATAGAATACACTCGTTCATTTTAAATGCTTATCAATGTGTTATTTTTGCCTGTTAATGATATAGAGGGAAACATCAAAACTTTGGTTACTTTACCATGCCTAAAACCTGATCGTCATTTTTTATGAAGAAGTGAAGAGTTTTTTTTTTGTTTTTTTTTTCGTTGACTTTTTCAACGCTAGTTAATGAATGACGACAGAAAAACCGCATCAGATCTGTTCTATATCACATCCAATATATCCTCGTTTACATTTCCACAGTCAAAAACCATACTTCACCCCATTTAACCTCGTTTTAGGATTTTAAAGTCCAAACTCCATATCACATTTTTTGTTATTTAAGCAATAAAGTTGTTCAAAAAGCAAAAAATATGGTGTGAAAAAAGAGGATATCAAACATGGCTGAGAGCAATACTGATTATATTTGACTCGTACACAGCTGCAAAACCTATATCAGACCTGGCTAGCGACTCACCAATATAGTTTTGACAGCTGTGTTCTCGTCCAATAGAATACAGTATTGTACTCAAACATTTATAACTTTATAACTTTATTGAATAAAATCAACAAGGTAGTAACAGCTGCAAAAACATTGGTTATAAAAGCACAATAAACTAAAACTGTCATCAAAGTTAACATATTACACATTGAAAAATATTTAAAACCTACACGGGTTTCCTGTTTTTCAGAAATGTTCCTAGAGAAAGTGAAAACACGTCATTTATTTATTTTACATATTCTTTTCATCGGCAACAACAACAATTCAGCATTCAATCTTATATGCAAAATGACTGAAATAATCATTAACACACAAAAAGCAAATCTTTGTTGAAAATTATGTATTTATCACAAAGGCAGGACATAAATTTCGAGAAAAAATAATTAAAAAAAAACATGACAAGACTGTCGTAGAAGTATTGTATGAACATAGAAAATAACCACAATACATTGACGGTTCATTAAATAAACTTCTCAATGCAACATAAGACACATTATCACAGGTTTAACATAAACAAAAACTGGGGACCATCGGATTAGTAACAAATTTAAAAAGCCAACAACCCACAGTAAGACCCGTTTAGTTCAATTTCTATAAGAATATTGAATTTCGTATACAAACTTTTGCCAACAAATATCGCTACATATCCGGCACCATATTCGTACCTTACCCGTAGCCCCTTACAACACATAATGATTTTTATTCACTATGCATGTTTAATGTATAATATGGGACGGTACATGTTTAACTTAGTAAAATATATGAAATGTTCCGTACAAATTCTTAAAATATAAATAATGTTTACTTCTTTATGTAAAACAATGCAAATTTTGAAGATCTGACAACCTTTCTAAAACACTCACTATGTAAATGTATATAAAGAAACAGGTGGCAAATCACAAAGAAGGACTATATAACGCATAAATTGACAGTATAGAAAGAATACCGTTTAGTTTAACCACCGTGATACTAGAAGCCCTAATATACATGCATATAATTCGAGTGTTTATTCTTGTGTCAAATTTTAAGTTCAATTTAATATATATTGCGTTTAAATTTTAAAGAGATTAAAATAAATATAAGTCATCAACAAGAAATACAATGAACAAGCCATCACACACTATGTTGTTCCTTTTGAAGAAACAAATATAGTAATATTTGTTTAAAATAGATACTTAATATGTTCCATCAAACACGTACACCATCTCTTAGCGTTGCGAAGATAATCTACAAAATAAATTATAGAAATATCTTGATATATATGCAAACAATGATTATTTCTAAGATCATTTAGTGACAACAAATATTGATTTTATTACATAGAATACGATTGAATGAGAAAAAGATGTTCAGTTCGTACATTTACTTCATATCTAGCATCAAAATGTCCTTAGCAGGATTTCTGCATGAATAAACTTTGTTCGACAATTTACCTAACCTAAATCACATAAATGAATGTTTTCAAGTAATGTTCATATTGAAATGGATGATAAATTAATGTAACACTATGACTTCAGTAATTTGAAAGACAGTCTTTTGAACATTCATAATAAGTCTTACCTTTAAAACATTTTCAAAAGAATGTTCAACATCGTCAGTATGCTCATGACGCTCAGGGCTGTCTTAACTGATGTAGCAGATGACGCTATTGAAAATGAAATAAGTATGGTTTTTTTTTAAGTTTCTGAGATAGTAGGAACATAAAACCTGATAAGGTAAATAAACTTGGGCGTATATTCTGATTTGAGTTTATTTTCGTAGATCTGATTAAGGTATTTGTACAAAATTGTAGATAAATTACAAACATATATGTACGTTAATGTCAGAACAAAAGTATATCGAAAATTGGATATGCTGATGTCATCATTAAAAGTTTAATATTTTAATAATTGATTAAGGATAGGATAGATGCTAATCACCTGAAGAATGTAGAGTTGAACGTGAAATAAAGGTTTTAGAATTTAAACAGAGTGGTATTATGCTTCTTTACAAAATACTTAAACACATAAATAACTGTATCAGTTGCAAAAGAGCAAAGGAATCAAAAGATGTTCCATCTATATTACCAGTAAGTACTATTTGGAAAATGTAGCAGGAGCCCAAAATGAACAAAAGAAAAGAACAAAGTAAAAAGAAATACAACATTTTTAAGAGATAATAATACTAGTATTTTGAGGCTTTATAGACCTATAGATTTTGCAATTGAAAAGACAAAATAAGAAGAAAACATTTGGTATCCCTAATTGATAATAATCATAACAGCAAAAGCTTTTGATATATTTGTTCTGCTGAATTAACTCACGTTTTGCACACAATCCGTTTGTATCAACTAACCCCTCTTTGCATTTACAAGTTGTATCACAATCAGCATTTGATATGCATTCCGTGGCTGCTGCACATTGTTGGCCAACAGCTTGAAATTGGAAGGAGAAAGCATGAACGCATGGCAAAACGACTGTTTGTTGTTACGATTGACACTATCTCATATGTAAGAATGAAAAAAAAAAAGAAATAAAAGTAGCCCAGTCAGTATTTGTATCCCGATTGTAAACACACATATACATGCATACATTCACAAGAAAGAAAAGCATTCATGTAATTGAGCCGCCCAATATGGATTAAGGTAGAAAAAATAAGATATATTGATGTATTCATTCTATATATCATCATGGTGTCATCAAAAGTACAAACTGAATATTAATGTTTTACTTTTATAAGCATAAGGGTAAAATGATTATGAATTTAGAGTTAAAGGCTATTGCTAGCGTATCATAAAATCTTCCTTTTCATCGCATCTTCATATCAAACGATGCATTTTAAGAATTTAATATTGAGATAAAGTAACAAATATGTTACTTCTTTTGTAGCGAGACTTACACAAAAGTGATGAATATATCATTAAAATATGAGTTCAAAACAACCATATCAAAATATTACTGTTTTAAACACTAAAGCAAATAGCAAACCTTTCAGGCAATGCCCATTTTCTTCTACAAAATTTGTCTGACAAGAACATTTCCCCGAAGAACAATCTGCATTTGCTTCTGTACAAACAGTTTGCGCATTGTTCGCATCACACGTGGTGCCAAGTGCTGAATAAATAAATTTAATTTTCTACAAAAAAGGAGAATCTTTTGGGAAGCGATATAATAGTTGTTCTTTGATGACATTATGAAGTCAAATTATTCTATCCTTACTCAACCTGTAAGAAATCTAGAAATATATCTAGTGACAGCCGTCCCTAAAATTGAATAGTTTCTTTCTGCAATTTAGTTAAATTTGGTTCTCAACAATGGCCTTCAAAACAGTTACCTGAATGTCTTTCCCGGCGATATTTTTGCACAATTTATGTGCTATTTTCATAGTCCTGCACTACGGGATATACGCGGTTTATTGTAAAGAAACAGTGCAGTATGTAAAATGTGGAATAAAACGAAAAATTTTATATAGGACTTCAATATTTCATAAACCGAAACAAACGTTATGAAAATAACGAAACATTTGTATGCATTCTAGAGACTGAAAAAAAAGTAAACAAAGTAATTGTGTTTTGTTGTTTTACTTCACAATGTGTAATGATATATTTTGGTAAAACTTAGACACTTATGTTCAATTTGTTTAGGTCAGTAAATGTTAGAAATAATTTCATTATTTGTTGGTTAAATGCATGAAGTTCCGGTTTGTTAACAGAAGCTATTAAGATTGAATATCATATTTTATACTTTTTTAATTGTACAATGTATGAATTACATAGACTTCCGTTATATTAAATGTCAAAATCAATTCCATTACTTGTTTGTGTTGATGCAGTGCATGAAGTTCCGTCAGGTGAACTTTCTGTAAAAGTATTTTTACATTTACACTTTGTCGCTTGTGTGTCACATTCGGAGTTCGACACAGTGCATTCGGTATTGCTGTGGCACTGCGTTTCCGATACTTTGGCTTCAAAAACAAAATACTCATTATAGTAACGTAAAGAGCCCAAAATGAACAAAAGAAAAGAACAAAGTAAAAAAAATAAAACATTTTTAAGAGATAATAATACTAATATTTTGAGGCTTTATAGTCCTTTAGATTTTGCAAATGAAAAGACAAAGTAAGAAGAAAACATTTGGTATCCCTAAATGATAATAATCATAACAGCAAAAGCTTTTGATATATTTGTTCTGCTGAATTAACTCACGTTTTGCACACAATCCGTTTGTATCAACTAACCCCTCTTTGCATTTACAAGTTGTATCACAATCAGCATTTGATACGCATTCCGTGGCTGCTGCACATTGTTGGCCAACAGCTTAAAATTGGAAGGAGAAAGCATGAACACATGGCAAAACGACTGTTTGTAATTACGATTGACACTATCTCATATGTAAGAATGAAAAAAAAGAAAAGAAAAGTAGCCCAGTCAGTATTTGTATCCCAATTGTAAACACACATATACATGCATACATTCACAAGAAATGCATTCATGTAATTGAGCCTAATATGGATTAAGGTAGAAAAAATTAGATATATTGATGTATTTATTTTATATATCACCATGGTGTCATCAAATGTACAAACTGAATTTTATAAGCATAGGGGTTAAATGATTATGAATTTAGAGTTAAAGGCTATTGCTAGCTTATCATAAAATCTTCTTTTTCATCGCATCTACATATCAAACGATGCGTTTTAAGAATATAATATTGAGATAAAGTAGCAAATACGTTACTTCTTATGTAGCGAGACTTACATAAAAGTGATGAATATATTGAAAATGTATTCATTACAAAATGAGTTCAAAACAACCATATCAAAATATTACTGTTTTAAACACTAAAGCAAATAGCAAACCTTTTAGGCAATGCCCATTTTCTTCTACAAAATTTGTCTGACAGGAACATTTCCCCGAAGAACAATCTGCATTTGCTTCTGTACAAACAGTTTGCGCATTGTTCGCATCACACGTGGTTCCAAGTGCTGAATAAATAAATTTAATTTTCTACAAATAAGGAGAATCTTTTGGGAAGCAATATAATAGTTGTTCGTTGATGACATTATGAAGTCAAATTAGTCTATCCTTACTCAACCTGTAAGAAATCTAGAAATATATCTAATGACAGCCGTCCCTAAAATTGAATAGTTTCTTTCTGCAATTTAGTTAAATGTCGGTTCCCAACAATGGCCTTCAAAACAGTTACCTGAATGTCTTTCCCGGCGATAATTTTTGCACAATTAATGTATAATTATCATAGTACTGCATTACGGGATATACGCGGTTTATTGTAAAGAAACTGTGCAGTATGTAAAATGTGGAATAAAACGAAAAACTTTATATAGGACTTAAATATTTCATAAACCGAAACAAACGTTATGAAAATAGCGAAACATTTGTATACATTCTAGAGACTGAAAAAAGTAAACAAAGTAATTGTGTTTTGTTGTTTTACTTCACAATGTGTAATGATATATTTTGGTAAAACTTAGACACTTATGTTCAATTTGTTTAGGTCAGTAAATGTAAGAAATATTTTCATTACTTGTTGGTTAAATGCATGAAGTTCCGGTTTGTTAACATAAACTATTAAGATTGAATATCATATTTTATACTTTTTTAATTGTACAGTGTATGAATTTAATAGACTTTCGTTATATTAAATGTCAAAATCAGTTCCATAATTTGTTTGTGTTGATGCAGTGCATGTAGTTCCGTCAGGTGTACTTTCTGTAAAAGTATCTATACATTTACACTTTGTCGCATGTGTGTCACATTCGGAGTTCGACACAGTGCATTCTGTATTGATGTGGCACTGCGTTTCCGACACTTTGGCTTCAAAAACAAAATACTCATTATAGTAACGTCAAGAGCCCAAAATGAACAAAGAAAAAAAACAAAGTAAAAGAAATAAAACATTTTTAAGAGATAATATTACTAGCATTTTGAGGCTTTATAGTCCTTTAGATTTTGCAATTGAAAAGACAATATAAGAAGAAAACATTTGGTATCCCTAATTGATAATAATCATAACAGCAAAAGCTTTTGATAATTATATTTGTTCTGCTGAATTAACTCACGTTTTGCACACAATCCGTTTGTATCAACTAACCCCTCTTTGCATTTACAAGTTGTATCACAATCAGCATTTGATACGCATTCCGTGGCTGCTGCACATTGTTGGCCAACAGCTTAAAATTGTAAGGAGAAAGCATGAACACGTGGCAAAACGACTGTTTGTAATTACGATTGACACTATCTCATATGTAAGAATAAAAAAAAGAAAAAAAGTAGCCCAGTCAGTATTTGTATCCCAATTGTAAACACACATATACATGCATACATTCACAACAAATGCATTCATGTAATTGAGCCTAATATGGATTAAGGTAGAAAAAATAAGATATATTGATGTATTCATTATATATATCATCATGGTGTCATCAAAAGTACAAACTGAATAATAATGTTTTACTTTTATAAGCATAAGGGTAAAATGATTATGAATTTAGAGTTAAAGGCTATTGCTAGCTTATCATAAAATCTTCTTTTTCACCGCATATACATATCAAACGATGCATTTTAAGAATTTAATATTGAGATAAAGTAACAAATATGTTACTTCTTTTGTAGCGAGACTTACACAAAAGTGATGAATATATTGAAAATGTATTCATTAAAATATGAGTTCAAAACAACCATATCAAAATATATCTGTTTTAAACACTAAAGCAAATAGCAAACCTTTCAGGCAATGCCCTTTTTCTTCTACAAAATTTGTCTGACAAGAACATTTCCCCGAAGAACAATCTGCATTTGCCTCTGTACAAACAGTTTGCGCATTGTTCGCATCACACGTGGTTCCAAGTGCTGAATAAATAAATTAATTTTCTACAAATAAGGAGAATCTTTTGGGAAGCGATATAATAGTTGTTCTTTGGTGACATTGTGAAGTCAAATTATTCTATCCTTACTCAACTTGTAAGAAATCTAGAAATATATCTAGTGAAAGCCGTCCCTAAAATTGAATAGTTTCTTTCTGCAATTTAGTTAAATTTGGTTCTCAACAATGACCTTCAAAACAGTTACCTGAATGTCTTTCCCGGCGATATTTTTGCACAATTAATGTGCTATTTTCATAGTCCTGCATTACGGGATATACGCGGTTTATTGTAAAGAAACTGTGCAGTATTTTAAATGTGGAATAAAACGAAAAACTTTATATAGGACTTAAATATTTCATAAACCGAAACAAACGTTATGAAAATGACGAAACACTTGTATGCATTCTAGAGACCGAAAAAAGTAAACAAAGTAATTGTGTTTTGTTGTTTTACTTCAAACTTAGACACTTATGTTCAATTTGTTTAGGTCAGTAAATGTAAGAAATAATTTCATTACTTGTCGGTTAAATGCATGAAGTTCCGGTTTGTTAACAGACACTATTTAGATTGAATATCATATGTTATACTTTTTTAATTGTACAATGTATGAATTACATAGACTTCCGTATTATTAAATGTCAAAATCAGTTCCATTACTTGTTTGTGTTGATGCAGTGAATGAAGTTCCGTCAGGTGAACTTTCTGTAAAAAGTATCTTTACATTTACACTTTGTCGCTTGTGTGTCACATTCGGAGTTCGACACAGTGCAAAACTGGTTGTAACAAATCTACATTTGTTTTTGATAAAGTAAACGTGTATAATTACAATTCTATTATCATTTCAATTGTAATACAAATAAATGCCTTTAAAGATGTTTTTTCTTTGTTATATCATTTACATATATTCATAATTCCGAATATAACCCCTGCATGTCAATTCTTATTTAAAAAATTAAACTTTCTAATGTCTAGAGTATAATTTCAATATAAATATGATAGTAGAATATTTTATTGCAAAACTTGTTTTTATTGTCAAACTGGTTGTGAAAAAAATGCAACAAAGTTAAGTCATTGCAACGAGTTTTGCAATAAAATTATTAACTCTTTTTTAAAGTACTGGTAAGATTTGACCTTATAACAAGGTCATGTATGTATACAACAGAGATTTGAACTAAAGAGTTTCCAAAACTACAGTTGTTGTTAAAAATGTTAATGTCCTGATAATTTACGATGACCATTCAATCATCATATCTATTAAAAGAAGAAAAAGACTTTTAGGATGTAATTTCTTTTGACATATACATGTATATATTATTGCCGAATATAATTACTGCATGTTGGTCCTTATATAGAAAGATTTTTAATAATGTCTACAGTATATTATCAATAAAATCCGATATAACAATATTTTATTGCAAAACTCGTTTTTTATTGCAAAATCGGTTGCGATAAAATTGCAATAAAATTGAATAAAGAAACGCAACGTGTTTTGCGATAAAAATATTGCGAAACTCGTCTTCATTGTGAAACTAGGAGTAAAATCAATCATCAAAATTATATCATCGCAACGAGTTTGACAATAACATTGTCTAAACTTCTTGAATACTTTTACTTTAAATTTTTAAATTATAAAAAATTCATTGTTTGTTTACAAGATTTGAGCTAAAAACTTCCAAATCTACATTTTTTTTTAAAATTAAATTCCAAATTAAATTTTATTTTCATATCAATTCTAATACAATTAAATGACTTTAAAGATGTATTCATTATTCCCGAATATAATCCCTGCATGTCAATTCATATATAAAAAAGGTAAAATTCTAATGTCTAGAGTATAATTTCTACAAAAATACGATATACGAGGGACAGTCAGAAAATATCCGGACTTTTCATGCTCCTCTCTTTCCACGTGCAGCTATATACACACATTATACATGTATATTGGTGAAAACTACATTCATTCGCCAATAACGTGGTCAGTTTATTTTCAATGATAGTTGTGTATACACAGTATTTTGCCCTTTGATATATGATAGGTGTCTCGTCTATCATGGACTCTTTGTTAGAGGAACAACGCTCTGTAATAAATATTCTGGTTGCAGAAGGTGAAAAGCCCTGCCACTTCTTTCAGAGGCTTCAAAAAAGATTTTCTGATAAACGTGTATTACGTTCAACCTTCTACAACTGGGTTTCTCAGTTTCGTGAAGGCAGAACGTGTGTTTGTGACAGGCCTAGGACTGGGCGGCCAGCTGAGGCGGTGACCCTAACAATGGTAGCAAATGTTAAAGCTTTTGTCAACAAGAATCGTCGAGTGACTTTGGAGGAGGTAGTCAACAAGTTTAGCATCGGTAAGGCATCGGCACACAAGATTTTACACGAACACCTAGGCATGAGCAAGGTAAGTGCCAGGTGGGTGCCTAGACAGCTGTCCGCAGATCAAAAGGCAACCAGAGCAAAAGAACATTTAAGTCGTTTTAATTGTAAAGAAGATAAGTGTTTGAACCGCAATATCACTGGAGATGAGATGTGGGTTCATTATTCCGAACCTGAGACAAAGCTCAGTCAAAGCATTGGAAACGAGCTGGTCCCCACCTCCTAAAAATTTTAAGCTGTCTCCTTCGGCTGGCAAAGTCATGCTTGTTGCCTTTTGGGATTCACGAGGAATGATACTTACTCATTTTATGCCAAAAGGTCAAACTGTCACCGCCAAGTACTATTCTGAAGTAATGCTGAAAAACCTCAGAGAAAAGCTGAAGCAAATGCGTCCCAGGTTAGCACAGAAAAATGTCCTCCTTCTTCACGATAACGCCCCCTCCCATACCACCGCAGCTACAGTGGAGGTTATCAACTCTTACAAATGGCAATTGTTGTCTCACCCTCCTTATAGCCCAGACCTCGCCCCCTGTGACTTTTATTTGTTTCCAGAACTGGAAAATTGCTTGCTTGAAAGAAATATAAGACCAGGGCGGCTTTGATATCTGCTGTTACACAGTACCTAAAACATAGGTCTACGTCATGGTTCACAGCGGGAATACAAAAGCTCCCAAGAAGATGGCAAAAGTGCGTAGACGTAGGTGGAGAATATTTTGAAAAAGAGTAGAAGGATTTTTTTTAAAATGTTGAATGGTTTTCGAGAACGAGTCAAAAGTCCGGATATTTTCTGACCGTCCCTCGTAAGACTATTTCATCGCAAAACTCGTTTTTATTGCCAAACTGGTTGTGATCAAATTGCAATAAAATCATGTCAACGCAACGTGTTTTGCTATAAAATTATTGCGAAACTCGTTTCTTTTGTTCTTTCTTCAACGTACTGGTAAGTTAAGACCTTATTAAAAGGTCATGTATGTATATCACAGAGATTTGAGCACAAGAGTTTCCAAAAACTTCACTTGTTGTTATAAATGTACATGTCCTGATATTTCATGATGATCATTCTTTCATCATATATATATATATATATATATATATATATATATATATATATATATATTAAAAATAAAAAAACTAATGAAATTTAGAATGTAAATTATTGTTCGAGCATATGCATATTATGTATTCATTATACCGAAAAAATAACCCCTGCATGTGAATCCTAATATACATAGAAATTTCATAATGTCTTTTGTATAATCTCAAAAAAATCCGATAGAAAAAATATTTTATTGCAAAACTTGTTTTTATTGCAAAACCGGTTGTGATCAAATTGCAATAAAATCATGTTAACGCAACAAGTTTTGCAATAAAATTATTGCAAAACTCGTTTTATTGCAAAAATGATTGTAACATTGCTCTGGCACTGCGCTTCCGATACTTTGGCTTACATCACAATTTTAACTTAATGTTCCACTGTGATAAGTAAGAAAAAGCATATTTAAAGAGCGTATGTTCTTTTCCTTTTATTTCCGTATCAAAATTGTGTCATCATAATCAGCTTGCGCACCAATATGTTACAACTACAAATATACAGTGTATTTTGATGTAATTTAAGTATAAAAACAAGACAATAATATATCGTCCCGGAATAGCTGATTTATGTTTCTCATTACTTACTATTTTCCCATTAAGAAAGTTAAACTTGTATGTAAAATAAAACCTAAATCGACATTATTTTTAAGTGTATTCCATATATGTATATACATTCAACAAGATAGATTCATATATTAAGCTTTCTATTCAATCCTCGTTGTAATTTATGTATTATCATTTTGTGTTTGTAAATATTGATATATTGCATTTTGAATTAAGGTATTAGGACCCTAATGGGCACTATAAGGAACTAAAAAATTGACATCATAGGTCAAATGTATACCTTAAAGTACACCTGTATGCAAAATTTAAACAAAGTTTACCGTACGGAAATCAAGTTATGGCCACTTTTCTGACCTCAAGCTAGGATGTTATGAGGGCCCTTTTTTAGAAATGAGGAACCTTTAAATAATCTGCAATAACTTTCTAATGAAAAATGTTTTCCCATTAATTTTTGGTAAGAAACAAATAGTACCATTCAGCTAACAATCCACATAAGCAAAATTATGGTTTCTACTTAAAATTTATGAAATTTGTATAAAAATGTTACCGTACCCCACTCATTTTTACCACGTGTCTGATCATTTTTCTACTTAGGGAGCCTAATTTAAAAAATTCTTAAAATTTACCCAAATGAGTGCCTGTTTTCAAAGTTTCCCTAATTTTTTAAAGAAGTATATTGGTTGATCTTGTAAAATATGAAATACTTTTACCGTCTAGTTTTGGTTATATTACACTTTGAAAATATCAGGTACCATATTTATTACTAGATTTAGCATAATTTAGCCAATAAATACCTATATAAATTAAAAAATCAAAATTAAACACATTTTTCTTTCCAAATGGGACATGAAAGATACATAAATAATGTTACAAGAAAAAAAGAAAGAAAAAAAGTTGACCCGTCTGGGGTTTGAACCGACGGCCCTAAATTTCAATGAATTTTACTGTAGTTCTAGCCTATTTGAATGCTCTTCATCGCGGAGGTAATGCATTAGGATGCTAATACCTTAAATGTTAAAATCAATTCGATTACTTATTGATGATGATGCAGTGCATGTAGTTCCGTCAGGTGAATTGTCTGTAAAAGTATCTTTACATTTACACTTTGCCGCTTGTGTATCACATTCGGAGTTTTGCTACAGTGCATTCGGTATTGTCGCTGCAATTCATTTCAGATATTTTGGCTTTAAGGTTTGACCATCCTAATGCATTACCTCTGCATTGAAGAGTATGTAAATAGGCTAGAACTACTGTTAAATACATTGAAACTTAGGGCCGTGGGTTCGAGCCCCAGATGGGTCAACTTTTTTTCTTTTCTTTTTTTCTTTTAACATTATTCAGTAACACTATTCATGTATCTCTCATATCCCTTTTGGGAAGTAAGAAGTGTTCTATTTTGATTATTTTACTTATATAGCTATATTTATTGGCTGAATGATGCTAAATTTAATATAAATATGGCACCTATTATTTCCAAAGTGCAATTAAATCAAAACTAGACGGAAAAAGCATTTAATATTTTACAAGAACAACCAGTATACTTTTGATAAAAAATTAAGGAAACTTTGAAAACTGGCACTCATTTTAGTATTTTTTTAATTAGGCTCTCCAAGCAGGAAATTGGTCAAACACATGTTTAAAATGGGTGGGGTATGGTAACATTTTTATACACATTTCCTAAATTTTGAGTAGAAACAGTCATTTTGCTTTTGTGGATTGTTTGATGAATGTTACATTGTGTTTCTTACCAAAAATCAATGGGAAAACATATTTCATAAGGATGATATTATAGATTATCTAACGGTTCCTTATTTCTGAAAAAGGGCCCTTATACATCCAAGATTAAATTAAGAAAAGTGGCAATAACTCGATTTCCGTACGGTAAAGTTTGTTTAAATTTTGTCCTTTAAGGTATATATTTAACACACGTTGTCAATTTTTCAGTTTCTAATTGTGCCCATTAGGATGGTCATGTCTTAAATACAAAATACATATAAGCACAGCTTCAAAAACGAATTTATTCAGTATCAGTATTTCAAGTGTCATCAGACTGATTCAAAATAACTTATATAATTCACTTTATAATCCATCAGAAAGGACTCGAGAATATATCACTAACCTTTTTTATTTCAATTATTTTAGAACAGTAGGAATTCTTTTTGAATTTTTCTTTTTAATTCTCTGTGTTCCGTAATCAAGTTTGATTCTTGGTATTAATGCTTTCGTCTTTATATATTTTCTTAAAAAATCTGTCCAACCAAATTTGAACATTTCATTTTTTAACCAAATATGATAGTGAAGTCGTCAACATTAGTGTCAAGCAAACCCTGGGGTCAGTATCTCAAGGCATATATTTCATTATTTTCAAAAGTCTATAATAAATAAATAAATTGTAGAATTCGTGATTGACGTTTATGTCATATTAGAGAAGAAATGAATGTCAATTTATTTAATTTTATTCGTTATCAATATCATTTTTGTCAGAGGATCGAACTAATTCTATTGTCCTAAAACTAAAAAACAATAGCTCATTCTTCGTAAATGAAAATTGTTGTTGTTGTTTTTAAACCCTTTGGATGGCTTCAACCAATGATAGAATATTAGCGGTTTTTATCAGAAGCAACTTAAGTGCACTTCAACTAACTGCGTAAATTTGAAACGATTTCCAATTGAATCGTTCAAATCGGACACATATAAAATTATATAGTGCCATGTTGTGCACCTGTCCTGAATTTGTTTACAATATTTAACCATTGCATGGCCGAGTGGTGAACGCTTCGGACTAGTAATCTAAGGATTATTGATCTTGCGATCGATTTGAACCCCATCATGGGCAAGCCGTTGTTTCCGTGATTCACATTGCTTAGTACTGGTTGGTTCCAGAAACGGATTCGAGAGTGTTTCAATAAGATGATAGTTTCCAACACTATCGAACAAAATTACATTTGTTTTAACTTAACTTGCAGTGTCTATTTTAACAAACGACCGACCAAATGGCACGACATAGACACGTTAGCGATACGTGTAAATGAAAATCCAATATAGATACACATTTGAGCAAAAGAAAGTACGTCCAATACCTGTAAATTATTTAAACATTTTCTAAATTTGAGCAGGTAAAATAATCGTCACGCGATCCTGAGCACCTCGTGTACATTAAAGAAACAAGACGCATACCCGCTCCCGTTACTATCCTGAAAAATATCCCGGTAAGGCTTCGAAGCGTTGCCGAACGGAAATTAAAATTTACCTTCATAAGAAAACTATAATCATTTATTGAGAGAACAAAACAACAACTTAAAACTCCTATGTTGACGTGGTTTTCAGATGACAAAATCGTGTTTTATCATTCAAATCTTATAATCAGGCTCAATTTCTTCAAAAAAGGTGTTAGCACTTTTAATAATTGAATACCGTTTCACGGAAAAATTAATATTAAGATGAAAACCCAACATTTTGTTTTAAATCACACCACCTGATTATAACAGATTTGAAGCCCACATCATACATTTTAATCTCCGAATTGTTTATTCAAATACATTGTTAAATTTTCATGTCTAAAAGATGAGCAAAAATGAACCTTGTATTTCAGTATTATATCAAATGGCTGCAGTGTTGTTTTTTTTTACTTTTAAAGCGCATGGGGTTGTAGTTTAACCTTGCAATAACACAATATATGCATAAACATTTTTTGTTTCAAAGATCAAACTAAAAATTATTAAATTCTATAAAAGACGCTTAAAGTTTAGTTTTGTATCATTGAAATTATCAAATTTTAATTGTTTTACCTGCGCAACAAATATGGCCAGTCAGTCCGAGTATCAAAATTATGATCTTCAATCCGCTGAAGGCAAGCTGAGTCATGATTGTGTCTTTATTTGTCGGTTCAGATGGACTAATTAAAAAAAAAAAATTAAAATGAAGCATTTACGCCTCATATGGATGCCAATATTTTTATACGCCTATTTCAATTGATTACATTATTCTTACAATGACACGCTGTTTCTGTTTCATACTAACTCTTAGTTACATTAAATCGCATTTTATCTTTATTTTTTAAATTTTATTTTTGGTATTTTAATTTTTTTTCCCCAAATTTAATTTAAAATTTTTTTAAAAATTTAAGAAAATTTCTTGGGTCGTAAAAATGTCTTAAAAACCCTTAATTTTAAATTTATGAAAAATTTGCATTTTAAAAAAAAGTAAACAAACATTTTCCCCCTGGGAACAAAACCCCCAATGGGAAATTTGCTTTCCCAGGAGCCTTTTTTAATAGGGTATAAATATTTCTTTTGGGTAACGACATTTAAAAAAAAATTTAAAGGGAAAACCAATCATTAAGCTGATAACCCCATTTTCCTTTTGTTAAAAAGGGTTTTCCCTTTAATGATTAAAAACCTCTTTTTCGCAATCGGGTTATTTTATCAAAAATTATGGGTTTAAATAAGCGGGCCTGTCCTTCGACCAAATGATTATTATGGATATATTAATCCCAGATCAGAAAGAGGTTTATTCTCTTCGTCTTTCCTCGTTCTTACAAAGAAAGAACATGTTCTACTAAATTAATAATAGATAATTTAATTTTAATGAATTTATTGGAATAATTCAATTTATTTTAATCTTTCAGTTAAAAAAAACAATTTAAATAGTGGGAAATTTTCCCCCTCAGTTAACCCAATAAACATTTTAAAAACGTAATAAAATAATTTACAAATAAATGTTAAGAAATATTTTAAGATAAAAGACATAATTTGTTCACACTGGGTACAAAGAGTTAAACAGGCATTATCCCAAAAGGGTGTATTTTCCATACATTAGGAACTACCACATCCAATAGTGAGTGAACAGGTGAATGTCAACATCACTTTACATATTACTATAATTCCTCACAAATTTATAATTTGCCTCTTATGAACGATTAATAACAAATGTGGTCCAAGAAAAAATTCTATATATATCAATTGGAATGTACCCGTACCGTTCAATTCATAAAAATAGTGATACATTTTTTTGTTTTGTTTTGTTATGTATTTATGCACATTTATCTTCTGTCAAGTTGTGTGTGTAAGCTATGATTCTATCGGTGTGTGTAAGCTATGATTCTATCGAGATTTGAATCGTATCGAATTTCTTTTAAACTGTATATGAATACACCATTTTTCTATTTAAGTCCTATTAACTTAAAAATAATGATAATGCTAAGACGCCTGTAACCGACCTAATCACATTCATATGATTTCCCATGATTTTTTTAAAAAGCTTCTAAATATGAATAGAGTTGTAAATTTTTAAATACGTTACATATATTAACATATCTATGAAAAATGAAAATTAAAGACGATATTTTTCCTTAAAGATGATTGTGTAATGTCGCTCTTACAAAACCTTGTGTCATCATACCTTTTTCATATTTTTACTTATCTTATAAACTTATATTAACTTTAATGACAACGTATATCATCTTTAATACAGGCTTATGATATTGCAAGTATCTTAGAGGTATCCTAAAATATATTCATTGTGGTTTCTTTAAGTTATTCATTTCATGCCTACACTAAAAGTGTTGTTGGGTATTGGGAATAAAATTTGGAAAATGGAGTCGCTTCGTCTGGCTGTTACCCTAATATTTATTAACAAATTTAAAAAAATCCTTTTATATTCGAATTCTTTCAGTTGGGACTAAGAGTCATATTTCTCATAACCTTTAAGCTTAGCTTGATGTTTTTAATGTTAATAAACTTGCGGATTGAGTGTAACGAACCTTGTAAAATATTGTAAAATTTTTTAGAAATACTTGCTTCTCGACAATTAACGAAAACAAAACTTTGATAAAAATTATATTTTCAAAAAGCGGCGATAATCCTCCGTGAAATTTAGTGGTTTTAATAAAAAATAAGTAAATTTACATTTGTTTTTTTAAAATTTTATACCACGTCTGATTAACTTCAATGTTGCTATTTTCCGGTTTATTGGACAAAATGAGATAAAATGCATTCCTATTTAAATTTTTACATTCATAATAATAGTGATTTGCAATGCGTCAATTTGTTAGCCATTGTAAAACGTCAGAATACATATTCAATTTTGACAGTAGCGTTTTTAAAAATGTTTGATAATTGTTATATTTTAAATAATCAATGTTGATAAAGGTATTGGAAAATAAACACATTCTGTCGTTCTAAATTTACACATTTTAACAGGTGATAAACCGAAGTGTCTGCATTAAGCAGTAAATTGTTAAGTAAAAGCAAAATCGATGTTAAAAAAACAACTGGAAAATCGAATATTTTGAGAAAATAGCAACCGCATAAATGTTTTATTTTGGGATGATTGTGTAATAAATAATTGACTCCTGGGTTCGAAATTCAACCTTTCTTGTGTTGGTTTCTTAATTTCCTTTCTCGGTCATTAAAATTTTTTTTGCGCTTGCTTAAAAACAGTATTTAAATTCTGTTTCGTGGAAATTGTAATTTTTTTCTTTTTAAGGGATATGTTATCAAATATCTAAAGAGATAGATTTGACAATTTTTAAGATTTCACAATGTTTGTCTGCTTTTTCATAATATGCAGAAAACAAGTGCTTCTCCTACAATTACAAATACACATCACA
Organism: Ruditapes philippinarum; assembly: GCF_026571515.1. Lineage (NCBI taxonomy): Eukaryota > Metazoa > Mollusca > Bivalvia > Venerida > Veneridae > Ruditapes > Ruditapes philippinarum. The sequence continues at coordinate 86,371 of NW_026854822.1, read as the reverse complement.
AAACAGCTTCCAAAAGAATGATTAGAATATTATGGTAGTAGTGTGTACTTTCTGTGGTGGAATGAAGATTTTGTAGCAACTAAAATTTTGCGGACGGCCTTTTAAAAAAGTTTTATATTTTAAACCCTTTTAAAGAAGTCTGATAAACCACTTAAAAAAAATCTATTTTTTTAAATTAGGTTTATTTTAAAACCTCCCAATGTCTATTTTTAAAGCATATATTTTGTTACTATGGAAAGGGTTGGGAAGTTTTAATTTGAAGAAATTATAACACTTTTTTAAAAGCACGTTTCAATTTAAAAAAGACAATTTTTTGAAGCCATTCCCCAAGGTACCCAAAAGGTTTTTAACTTTTAAAATTTAAAAGTTTAAAATTTAAACGATTTTGGCCTTTGGGAAAAAATTTTAAGAAATATTAAAGTTTCTTTTATGGGGCCTCAAAATATGATATATAATATGCAAAATTTTTTTTCAAAAGCACTTTAAAAAAACATCAACCATTTGTAATATTCGTTAAACCGTTTTTAACAAATTTAGTTCAAAGCACCCAAATTTCCTTTATTGGGGCTTTAAACCCATCGTAGTCCTTACCCCAATTTAGGGGGTACCCTTAAATCTTTTCCCCGATTCCCGTCTCCCTTTTTTAAATTTTCTCTTCTTTAAGTTTTTTATTAATTTCTATAAAATATATAAAGGGAAAAAACCATAGAACATTTTCACACGATATATTTACTTTCCATTTGTTATCTGTTTCAATTTTTTTTTCGATATATTATATCAATTTTACAGGGTCAAATTTTTGTTCCTTTTTCAAAGTGATCAAAACTGTTAAAATTTTACATTTCCAATTTTTTTTGAGACATTTAATGCCAGGGATTGAAACGCCAAAACTTTGTTTCACCCCTACTTTTTTATATACCCTTTTCGTAAAGTTTACATTTAAAACAACTGATTAAATTTTAAAAATTCGATTTCAAGCCCAAAACATTTAAAAAAAAAATAAAAATGCAAAATCTAATCCATTAATGTCATACAGTGTGAATTTTCTTACTTTGAGTTAACAAAAAATTTTTTTAAAAAAATGATAATATCTTATTGCATTTACACCGTGTATATCTAGTAACACAGGAATGTGCAAATAAACAATATAACGATAAATCTGTGCAACGCTATGACCAAAACGAGTAACATGGTATTTAAACGGACCAAAAATATTTAATTTTTAATTAATTAAACGAAATGAGAAGCGCATAACGGCTGGTAATGTTATACTTAAATCATCATTACAATTCTTTACAAATCATTCGTTTTGAAGACTTAAGTGTTTCGTCGAATTAAATGTACGTGAACATAGTTTTTTTAAAACAAATCTTCATATTTCAGTATTCCTTAAACATTAAAAAAGATTCAGCTACTATTTTAGGGGTAAATCAACATAATGATTGTTCTGGTGCATCATTCACGAATTCGGGTGTTAACGCTCGTAATATGGTCTCAGTCACGATTTATGAAAAATGTCTTTACGTACACTGATTATCAAAATTGCATAATGTAATATGTACGTGCTTGTATTCATTGGTATGCACGCTTTCAAGGACGCGTAACCGTCTACGACCCCCTGCTTTCAGCTGAAGGTAATTATATAAACGGATATTTGATATGCAGGCTTTTCCTCAGGTTATATTTTCCGATTACCTTCAGCCATGAACAGGCCAAAGAAACCAGCCTTCACCATTTTCAATTTTTGTCGTTTTCGGGTTCTTTAGGGATTTCCATTTTTTTTTCTTTATTTAAAGTTATGGAAACAAGTTTGAATTTTTATCAAATATTTGAGATATGTTTGTTGATATTTTCGATGTATAAGTACAATAAACAAAGAGATTAATTTTGTGTTGTTCTTCAGTTACTTCTTTTTTAGTTTTTCTTCTAGTTTAGTGGTTGGGTATTTTTTGTTGATACTGTATAATTATCATTCAAATATCTTATACAGATTGTCCGTTATATGCAGGCTTCCCTGACCTCTGGTCCCCTTTCAAAATCCCGATTTATTTAGTTAAGTGAGATCCAACGCATTTGTTTACGTGGGCTAATATGCCCCTTTTCATGGATTGTCATGAGAGGTTATATTGAAGGTTATAAGATAATCCCTGTATAAACAAATACAGTGACTCTTGTACCATTTCATGTTAAATATTGAATTTTACGTAAGCCGGTGCTAGAGGCATGGACGGGAACTTGAACAGGCCCAATCAAACTGACCTCAACATTTTTAATTGTGCAGTTTTGAGCGTTTCTTAAATGACTCGTTATTTTTCTATTCTACATAACTACAGTCTTTATCTCTTATCTTACCAGAAAGATGGGGTCAGTACGCGTTACCTTGTTATTTCTGCTGACATATGCCATTGGGCTTGTTATAAAATATTTTCAATAAAACTCGAAGATTACAAAGATACACATTTGTTTGATAGTATTTTATTGCGTCATAGAGTATACATCATACACATGTTCAAAATAAGTATGATAAATATTTTGCCAACAGAAGTACCACTTATCATCGTATTTGAATGATAGTACTTCGTTAGCAAAAGTTTATTTTTACTCCATATTAAGAGCTCATTATACTTGAAAATGATTATGTCTATTTTTTATGGTGCACACAATCTAACTTTGAATCAGATTTATGGTCCTGATTAAGACCTACGCGTATGCAATTTTTAAACTTATACTAAGTGGGGCTATGTAATAATAGTAAATCAAAGTTGAAACTGTTTGAAGAATAGCAATACCGACTTCAAAACACGCGCTATATTTGCCCTGGTACTTGAGAAAATTTATATACGCCCGTTGCCTAGATACATATGGTATTCTTTTTAATGGCTAGTTCCAATTTAAGTGCTTGAAACTTTAAAAAAAATTGTCAAACAAATAGTTAGTTGATTTACACCAGATAATGTCATTACTTGAATAATAAAAAACAAACAATTGCTTAAACGTGTTAGAAACAAGCACAATATGCATGAACTTGTTATAAACATTATAAGCATCTTTTTAAATGTCGTATGATCTTTACAATCAGCTTATTGCCATGATATTATGTATGGTCATTCTAATTGCGAGGTTAGCAAGCAATCTACTATATAGCAATAGCTGTATCATGGGCGATGTTTCTAGCGATTGTTATATTTCTACCCATTTGAACTCGACCCGTGCATTTTTTTCCAAAAAGCAATCACACAAAATTAATACCATTTAGCTTATATGTTTTTAAAAGTTTCTCTTGATATGAAGTTTACCTAGTCCTGAATTAATTTTTTTTATTGTTATTAGTGGGAAATAAATCCATAAACACATTATGTACGGAAATACCACAGATATAACAGACAGTGTTGTAGCAAAGATTTTGAACAGAGGAAAAATGATGTACACTTATATATATACGTTAGGTGCACTAATTAATCTTGTACCATCGCTGAAATAAATAATTTGAAAAACGAGATATTAAATTAGGAATGAAAACATGAACCCTTTTCCGAAAACGATGGTTAGTTTGCCTTTGTTCTATAATGGTAAAATGTAAATGCATGTAAGAAATGTGTAAACTGGCACCAACATTAAATTTTTATCTTTTGATTTTCAATCTGAACAAGTTTTGACTGAATGATTATCAAACCTTCGCAAATAGGATTAAAATAAACGGCAAGATAATTTCCCCATATTAAATGGTATTACTCAAATAAAAAATATATGACACTTAAGTAAAACAACATTGAGGTAAACTCTAGTGAGCATTTTTGAAAAACATTAATTTACTCAAAGCTTTGAATCTAAATCATGCACATTAAGGGACGATAAAAGTGTCTTTAAATACGAGTATTTATCATTAGTTTTGTTTTTATTTTGTCGATAAATCTTTCTTTTGGCCTCCTACGAACGATACGAGGTACAACATTGTCTTGTTAATTAGATTAAACTTTGTGATTGCTGAACGCTGTGGGAATGTGATATTAATTTAGCTAAATTCGACGTTACTGTTCTACGATTAATGTACTAGTTGTTGTTCGTTTAGACCAATAATTTTGTTCAACATTTTAGAACATTAACAAGATCTGTCTCTCTAGAATAATTATTCTAATCGTTAAAATGACCAAAAGCTTAAAAGCATTGCAACGTTTTTTTATTCTGTTCGGGCTAAGAATAGAACGAATATGTTTTTTTTAAATTTATTTCAAATTACATTTCCTAATTTTCTTTTACATACCATTCGATTTTTTTGGTTCCCCAGCAAATGTATGTAGATGTAGAAAATAAATTTAAATACTATAATTTTAACACATCTAACAAATTTCCATATATTTTTATAAATCAAAGAAAAACCTAGCTGAGATATTTTGATCAAAACTGAAACAAATAAATAACTTTTATTGAACGTAAAAGGCACTTACACATATTCGTCTCCAGGGTGAAATATAAGGATTTTTTAATGAGTATAACTTAAATAAGATTAACAACGGGATCCTTGGCAAGCATATCTTTTTTTCTAACGATTTTAATGAATAAAGTAATAAAGCAACTACCCAAAATAAGAATCCTTGAAAGTAATGCTAACAGTTAACGGGTCTTAATGTTATATGTAAATCATTGTTGTGCATTCCAAAGCTGTTTTCATCACAGTTTAAAAAAACTTAATCATGTTATTAATTGTCAGCTGTCACTGATACGACATGCCTTGCAGGTGGTAAGTAGCGTTAAAAGTTTAGCATGCCACATGAAATTAAAGATATTATAAATGCCACTGCGACAGAGGTTATCATCGAAAGGTGCCTAAAACATGTGTGCATAGGAAAACCACTACATGGAAAACCAGTAAGTTTTTAAGGTAACTAGATTAGTTATTGTTAATAGTTATTCATATTTGAATCAGGTATACCTCTCTTCTTCATTTTTCAAAAAAATTTTTTATCAAATCCATCCTTTTCTTTACAAATAAACTGATTTTCATAACAAACAGAAATAGTACAGTCATTCTGAATTTTTAATTCCTGTAGTTAAGATTTTGTATTTAATTTGTATAGTTTTAAACATGAACGACAGCAAAAAAAAAGATTTATGATTTTGTATGCAATTTGTAATGATTTTATATGCTATTACAAGTAAATGAAAGAGTTTATGATTCGTTGTATTTACACTGGTAGTGGCTTGTCTAGCGACTTTTTAGTAATACACAAATACACCTGAATTTGTAAGTAGTTTGTTTTGGCTGAATCGATGAAATAAAGAACTTATATGTACTTTGTATATCAACAACATTAACATCGTTCACTGCAAATCATATTTTTTTGTAAATTAGAATGTTTTAATTCATAGTCACAAAGTTTTTACTGTTTTACTGATTTAGAGTAGTTATCAGCGAATAAAGTTGGATTTTGAACTTATTTATTAGGTCATGTCCGAAGTTGATAACTTATTCACAAGATGTAGAACTCGAACCATGCATTATAATACAGCAATGCATTCAAAATTGTTTTTTGTTGGTTTTTTTATTGCCTAAGGCAAAAAATGTTTAAATAGGAATAATACTTGTATCGATTCCAATGTAGTAAAGATTGCATAAACGATGCATGAAAAAAAACATAATTGATTATTCATTGCGTGCTCTGACAATTGTCATATGTCAAGGCTTCTCCTAGCTTTACTGTAGTTAAGAGTAAACAACTTTGTGTGCATATAATGGCATATACAGTAATGTAAATCCTGAGCTTGTATTGTTTATATCTTTTAATCATTGTTGATGTTTGCGTGTATGATGACGTTAATAAATATTTCTCTTCCTTAAAACTTTTCCGGTGGAACGCTTTACTTTCGTAATAATTGGTGCATTTATCATTTTTGCATCGAGTTTTAATATACCCCATATAACTTGAAGGGATACTCAGGCAAATTAATGACAAAAATATTGAAATGATGTTATGTTCTCAAATCACGCTAAAATGACATTTTTTAAGTGCCAGCATGAATTTCTGTATATTTTATTTTTGGGTTTGAATCGTTAATTTATCTATATATGTTAAACGAAATTTAGACGAAAACAAAATCACCGAGTAGCTTCAAAAGAAGTCATATGACTTGAACAAATCGACGTAGACGTATACTTTTAAATTGAACTTCCGTTGGTATGGACGCGTTGCCAACCAACTTCGTTAAAATGTGACAAATCAGAATCTGTAAAATATTGGCTAGCATTTCGGTACAAGAATAAGCAGTGTAGAATTAGCCCGGAAGCGTGATGCACAAAATATGTTTATTTTTTATATTATAGTTATTTATTATGAATCCTGTTGCAAAAAGGGAAAAACAGAACACTTAGAGCCAAATGTTCTGTACAGTACGACGATCAACTTTGTATTAAATGACGTGTTGTCCGGGGCCGATTATCTAGCGTCATTGCAGGTCTCCCTATGTACAAGATTTCAAGAACCTAAAAGAACCTTTATATTCCAAAATAAACACATTAAAATGTTATTTATCATATGTAATACTTGCATGGCATATTTATTTTTATATTAAAGTGTGTTTTTTGTTGTTTTTTTTTCTTTTATAATATAAAAATTACATTTCTGAGTACCGACAAGAATAAGATTAGTGCTACGCGTATACCGAACGTTGATACCGACAACTTTACGTATCAGTTGCAAAATGTGTGCTGAAAATATCTTATGAACATGAGTCCACTTTATTTGTAGCTAATTTTACGATTTAATTGAAAACCTTGCATGAATATTTATGACTTCCGATAAAAAACATGGATCCTGTGTAATGAAAATTTACCGACAAAAACTTTTTAGAACGAGTTGAAGAAAGAACATGGAATACGTTTTTGTATTTAAACAATTTTAAGAGTATCACAGAGACAGCATGGCTTTAAATTAGGCCACATTTAATCAATTGTTAATAAACTATTTTTCCCAGCATGTTGACAGAAGAAAAAGAAAGAATTCATTATTTAAGATGTACAGAAATGAACCATATGACTTGATAAATCTTTACAACACGAATTTTCTTTTCTGTGAACTACTGAATCCTCAAAAAATATTGCTTCATCTTTTTCGACCATATTTTTTAAAATATATTACTTGTTAAGATAATGATTACATTTATAAGTTTCTGTTTTAAAAAGTAAACTGCATGCATATTTATCCATTTTCCATGAACGAATTTCTCTGTTTTTATGCTTCACAACACTGTTCAAAAGCAATATGAAACATATATGGCCAATCGAAGTATCACTTAACCATTTAATTTTAAATGAGTATTTCGTTAGCAACTGCATATTAAAAGCTCATCATACTTGAGAATGTTTATGTTTATTTTCTTTTTGCACAAAGTCAAACGTTGAATCAGATTTATGGTTTTGTTTAAGACCTCCGCGGATGCAATTTTTCAAACGTATATTAAGTGGGGCTATGCAATAGTTACTGTAGTAAATTAAAGTTGAAATTGTTTGAAGATCCATACCGTGAAATATCAATACCGACTTCAAAACACGCGTTATATATGCCTTCGTACTTACAAAAATGTATAAATGATAGTATCTTAGATGCAAATGAAATTCTTTTCAATGGTTAGTTCCAATTTTAGTGTTTGAGACTATATCACGATTGTCAAGTAAAATATTCAATTGATTATCACCAAATATTGTCATTACTTGAATGATACACAAACTTGTATTAAATGCAACAGATTTGTCATAATCAGTAAATACTGCTCATTAAATGTGGTGTAATCCACTACCATCTGCTTATTGGCCTGATATTTATTATGGGACTCTTATCCAAAGATCTGCGAGCAATTAATAGCTATATCATGGGCGTTGTTTCTTGCAATTTGATCATTTTCGTGTTGACCTTCGTGATTATATTTCTACTCTTTTCAAATCTACAACAATGCATCAATTTAAAACATATTTCATTGTATCATTTAAGATTATTAAGAGCGTTTCTAGATATTTAAGAAGTTTATCTAGTTCTGAAATTAAGACCGTATGTTTAGAGTAGACAATACCTTATTCACAGTTTTTAAATGTGTAAAAAAAAATTAAGTTCTTATTTTTAATTTTGCCAGCCAGTGTATTTACTATACATGTATCAAAGCTTTGCAAATACGCATTTATTATCGTTTTATTAATTCATTATTGAATATTATTACTAAAATAAAGAAAAAAATGACACTTGACAGAAACAATATTGAGGTCAACACTATTGAGCATTCTTTGAAAGACATTTATTTACTTAAAGCTTTATAATCTAAATCATCCACTTTAAGGGACGGTAAAAGTGTCTCTGCAAAAACGATTATATATCTATTTTTTTAATTTATCTTGTCGATAAGTCTTTCTTTAAGCCTCCTACGAACGATACAAGGTACAACTTTGTCTTGTTTATTAGATTAAGCTTAGTGATTACTGACGGTTGTGGGAATGTGACATATTGATTAATCTTATCGCAAAAAAAATGACCTGAAATTGAAAAGCATTATAACGCTTTTACTCAAATTAGGCTAAAGGAGCGCAAAACACGATATTTATATCGTTTCAGATTATATTGCTTAATACTTTATGCATACAATTCTTTTTTAAGTTACCCAACTGATTTGTGTAGGGAATCGAAATATAATAATATTAAGCTTTTGGACCTTATTGGAGATCCTTAAAGATTCAGAAAACAAACAGCAATTTATCTGAAATTAAAAATGTCAATGTTGTTACAAAACGCATTTTTATTTTAAATGGTATTTCTATGATACGGAGCGTTCTTTGTTTGAAAAATTAAAAAAAAAAAAAAAAAAAAAAAAACATATTGATGTTCAGACAAAGCCAAAACCATACCTAAACAGTTCATGTTTAATTTTGGTGACCCAACATTTTCGACCTACTTCGTCAAGTGACTTCAACATAAAATAACACTGTTAAAGGCATCTAGGTAAAGGCAAGACAGAAGTTTACAAAAATATCATATGCAGTTTGTCATACACGAAATGCCTAAGAGTAATCTACCCCATTATCCATAGCTTTATTCGTAGTTTTTCTTTCAGATAAATGTTTTCGACAAAAATCGTTGAGCACATATTCCATATTTTGACTATATTCAAAACTCCATATTTATTAGCCATTGCATAAAAGTTGGTTTAATCCTTGGTAAATGTCCGAAAGGTTTTTGATAATAACGATAATATTGCCTTTTCGGCTTGAGATGCCAATTGTTTCCTTGGAATGATCATAAATCAATGATTATTTAAGACTCAAAATGAGTCCCATATACTTGTATATAGATGTTATATTTTAGTTTTCTACATCATCGGCAAACATGAGATATACTTTATCAGGTATATTTTTAGTAATAAATACGTATGCCTGCGCCTTAATTTTGTCTTAGGAAGATAGATAATTCATTGATTAAAAGAATGAAACAAGTCGAACTAGATTTATCTCCCTGCTTGTTCCCATTACACGGTAAAACCATTTTGTGTTTTAACACAAGATTTTAAGTTAGAATACATACATTTTTAAAATTTTACAAACAATTCAAGTTCGATGTCAAACACACTCTAGAACGAGATCAGCTACATCAAACTTTATTTCGCTGAAATAATTCTGTTTATGAATTGAACTTTCTAAATGAGTTCTATAAAAATGTGTCTATTATGTCTTTACATATGTCAAATATATAAAATTGTAACGATTGTCTTCAGAATGATATGCATGCCTTTCCTTTAACATCTACTAGCTGATATAGAAAATATTTAATGCCCTGCATTTTTTTCTTATGCTGTATTTTTTCTTAATCGTTGTTAATTAATGTCAGTCATCAGTTACGTATATTTTGACGTTAAGATTCACAAAGTAATTGATTTGAAAACAGTAATAAAATTAATGCTTTTACAGAAATTGCTCTTTTTTATTTATTTATATTTCTTATATATGGAGATAATTAAACACGAAATTCATGTTCTTTTTGTTGATGTTTTCTTAATCTTTTATCTATTCTATATAGGTGTTAAATGAGTGTTTTAATCACCTTAAAGCTGCATACCAAAATATTTCAAGAGACTCAAACTCGAGAAAAAAAGTTGTGATTTTAAGAAAAGGGATAAGATTCAAGATAAAAGTAATAATTTCCATGATACGTGCATTTTATGACCAATTATGCAATATTTTTCAACATATTTCTATTGCGTTACTAACGCAGTAAGGGCTATTTTTTGCATATTAAGAACTCATTTGGTTAATTTAGAAAGGTTATAAGTGTTATTTGTAATATGATAAATGTTTCATTTAAATACATTTTCAAAATTTTAATGAACATAAGCTTGAATCTGGCTGCATGCTGCTTTAAGGATGAGATACCCTTTGTATAATTAAGTACTTTTTGTTGCAATTGGCTGTCTATGATACGCATATTCAGTTATAATTTGATCCCTTTAGAAAATAAATGTATCAAGTTTTTTAGTAGTGTTCTCTATTCTCGTTTTTTTTATTTGGGATTCATGACATTTTCGTTTATAATATTGATTCGTATTAATGGTATAAATCTACATGTAAGTAGTAAAAAGCAGTCCTGATCTCAGTCTACAAGAAGGATAATAATTGTGTTACAAATATAACCATTTACTAACATAAATGTGAGCGACAAAATACATGGACTCAAAACGCTCTTGGAGTAACAAGTAACTGTTACAAAACAATGCAATCAATGTTTAAACCCTTTTCATGTCTTAATATTATTATTATTATTATTATTATTATTTATTCATTTATTTATTTATTTATTTATTTATTTATTTATTTATTGCAAATCAGTATACCATTGAAAAGAATATCCTGTGTAATTACTGTGTTTTAACTTTTGTATTTTTTAAGAGATAATCGCTTTTTGCAAGTATCTATTTCTTTTATAACTGTCTTCATTTAGTTATTAGATCACCAACGTATTTTTATAAATAATTCAATATTGGCACTTGCTCTATGTTCTAAAAGTAGCTGCAATCTCATTGGCTTAAACAAAAGCAAAAGCAATAAAAAGAATGATAGAAATATATACTGGGTTAATTGGATTTTTTTTTTAAAGAATTAGACCTTACAACAAAGACTATTAACTACGCATATTAAATCGTATTCATATATTCATTGGCTTAATTATCATATTCAATTTGTGAACTAGATATTCCCTATTTAAAATAGTATTCGACACGCGCATGTCAATAAAAATGCATTGTTAACTGTGTTTTTGTTGCATATTTCTCGATTCAAATTTGACTTCTTAACAATACTAGTTTCGCTGATTACTTTTGTTTGCGTGGCGTTTGCGTAGCCATTTGAAAGATAAAACAGACACCCCAAAGCTTCTGTTTTGTTTATTGTGACGCATTGGAAAAGTCCACTTATAGCGGTTACTTTTGTCGGCGGTGTCGGCGGCGGCGTTCCCTTAGGCTTTTCAAAGCATAACTTAATCACTATAGTGACCCCAAACTTGGTATGCATGCTTCTTTTAATGTGCAGTGCACAAGAATCGTTACTCCGCTCTTCTCATTTCTTTGACTTATTGCCATTTATTAATGTTCATACTTTTTTCCGGGCCAATTCGCCTACAATTTAAAAGCTATTGACTTGAGACTTCATAGGATGATGATTCTCATTGAGAAGAAATACAGTGCACAAGAACTTGTACTCTGCACTTCATGATTTTGTAGTTTTTGCCCTCTGATAATTTTCATATTTAATAAGTTTGTCTAGAATTTGTCAATGTGTTTTTTAAAATGTTTGATAATCGTTTATGTTGTAAATATCAATTTGGATTAAAGAGTTGGGAAATTTTTTACACATTTTAACCGTGAATAAAGAACTTTCTGTATTAAGCAGTAAATTGTTTAGTAAAGCAAATGATAAAAAAAACTAAATAATAAGAAAATATCTAGCTATAGAATGTATTTCCATTTCTGGAAGTGATGCGTAATAAATAATGCGTTATATTCGAAATTTAACACTGTCTTATGTGGTCTTCTTAATTTCCTTTCTCGGTCATTCAAATTTTTGTGCTTGCTTAAAACAGTATAATAGAATCTGTTTCGTGGCAATAATTTCATAGTGTATGGTTATCAAATATCTAAGAGATAGAGTTGACATTTTTGTAAGATTTCAACATGTTTGTCTGCTTTCTTCATTACTTTGCAGAAAAGTGCGCTCCATACAAGTTACAAAGCACGCACCATTAACATATGGCTAGTAGAAATACTTTCCTCTGTTGAAATGGAAGTATTTCGTAGCAACTACATATTAATTGGTCACGGTACATGGACAGGTTTATGTTTAACCATTTTAATGAAGTCTGATAGACCACTTAAAAGAAATTTATTGTTTAAATTAGGTTTGATTAAGTCCTCCTGGAATGCCGTTTTAAAACATATCTTTAGTGTAGCTATAGATGATAGTTCAATTTGAAAGTCTTTGAATAATTCATATAACTAAATGAATGTAATTACCGACCGAATAATTAAGAACATTTATTTAAGCTCGTTCCCAAGATTCAAATGGTATTTTGTTCAATTAATAATTCAAATTGAAATGCTAATGCCCTTTGAACAAACGTTTTGAGTAATATATGTACATTAATATGGTGCCATCACCAAGATAATATGCAAATTTGTTTTAAATACACTTGAAACAATCAACAAATATTTGTAATGATTCGTTTTAGCTTTTTTAACAAATTGATTAAACGCAGCACTGCTTAAATGTATTTGCCTACTATCCTATCGTTGCCCTTATAGCTACACATTAACTTTTTCCATCGCGATTCAGTCACATTTATAATTTAACCTTCTGAATCCCATTTCTTTAACTTATATTATTAATGTTTGTAGTACGCGGGAATAATAAATTGATATGTATATGAAAGGAAGAAAGTCACGAAAACAAGTCACAAGAAACAATTTATTCTGTTCATATATTGTTTATCTCAATTTTCTTTTGACATTTTATATCATGTGACAGGGTATCAGATTTGTCATCTCCTTTTTCTCAATCTGATCAATCTGTTAAATGTGACATGACGAGATTTATTTTGGGACAATGATAAGCATGTTGTTGAAACTGCCAGACTTTGTTTCACCCCCTACAGCTTTAACGCATTAAATAAGATCAACATGATAAATTGTTCGAGATAGATTATGCACTGCAATGATAGTTAAACAAATATAAATAGATGCACAAATTCGCATCCGTTAATATCAGTACAGTGTGAATGTTCTTACTTTGAGTTTACAAAATATTTAAATGATAATATCTTATTGCATTTACACCGTGTATATCCAGTAACGCAGGAATATGCAAATAACCCAAAATTATCGATGAATCTGTGCAACGCTATGGCAAAAACGAGTAATATGGTTATTAAACGGACCAATATATTTTATCTTAAATCAATTAAATGAAACATGAAAGCGCATACGGCTGGTAATGTTATACTTTAATCATCTTTACAATTCTTTACAAATCATTCGTTTTGAAGAATTAAGTGTTTCGTCGAAATAAATGTACATGAACAGATTTTTGTTAAAACAAATCGTCATATTCAGTATTCCTTAAACATTAAAAAATGATTCAACTACTATTTCAGGGTGTTCAACATTGCGCCGGTGCATCATTCACGAATTCACTGTTACCTCGTGAATATGGTCTCAGTCACAATTTATCTATTAATTTCAGTGTAAAATTGGCATATGTCTCAGGTACACCGAATGTCAAATTGCATAATGTAATATGTACGTTATTGTATTTATTGGTATGCAAGCAGTTTATGGACGGTTACCTTTTACGCCCCTTTCACCGGATGAAGGTAATTATATAGACGGATATGTGATATGTGATATGCAGGCATTCCTCAGATTAAATCTTCCGATTACCTTCAGCCATGAACAGACCCAATGAAACCAGCCTTCACCATTTTCAACTTTGTCGTTTTGGGCGTTCTTAAGGGATTCCATTTTTCTCTATTTAAAGTTATGGAAACATTTTCAAAGTTTGAATTTTTATCAAATATTTGAGATATATATGTTTGTGGATATTTTTGATGTATAAGTACAATTAACAAAGCGGTTTTATTTCCTATTCTTGAAAATAAATCAAGAGATAATTATTGTGTTGTGGTTTAGTGAATTCTTCTCGAGTTTTTTTTCTAGTTAAGTGGTTCTGTTTTTTTCTATACTTAATACTGTATCATTACCCTTCAAATACCTTATGCAGCTTGTCTGTGATATGCAGGCCTTCCTAACCTCTGATCCCCTTTCCAAATCCCATTTTATTTAGTTAAGTTAAGTCAAACGCATGTGTTCACGCGGGGACAATATGCCCCTTTTGATGGATTGTCACTAACGTGTGTTACATTGAAGGTTACAAGATAATCACCGTATTTCGTTTGTTTGTATCATTTTTACGCCTTTTCCCAACAGTATTTCAGTCATATAGGCGGGTAGATTCCTAACCATCGTTCCTGCAGAGTTACACCAGTACTAGACTACCTTCCTCCACGCTAAACTACCAAAGCATCTCCCGGGGATCGAACCCACGCCAGGGAAGTAACTGGGTAAGAAGTCATCGACTCTAACCCCTCGACCACGGAGGCGGTATATAATCACCGTATAAACAAATACAGTCACTCTTGTAACTGTTGAATTTTACGTAAGCCGGTGCTAGAGGCATAGTCGGTACTACCAACATGAACAGACCCAATCAAATCAAACCTGCAACAATTTTGATATCGCTGTTATAAGGGTCCCATAATTATTCGTTTTTATGCCCCCACAAAGTGGGAGCATATACCGTTACACTTGTCCGTCCGTTTGTCCGTCCGTCCGTCCGTCTTTCCGTCCGTCCGTACGTCTGTCCGTCCGTACGTCCCAAAATCTTGTGAACGCAACCCCTCTTAAACCGGATGGCAGATTTTGCTTAAACTTACAGGGATGAACAACCTTAATGTGTAGATGGAAGTAAAGGAAGGAATTTTCGCTGCGACCAAATTTAACAGAATTATGGCCCTTTGTTGATTTTTTCACTATATACTATGTAGAAATTTTGTGAACGCAACTCCTCTTAAACCGGATGGCAGATTTTGCTTAAACTTACAGGGAAGAACAACCTTAATGTGTAGATAGTAGTAAAGGAAGGAGTTTTTGCTGCGACGAAATTTAACAGAATTATGGCCCTTTGTTGTTTTTTTCACTATTTACCATATCGAAATTTTGTGAACGCAACTCTTCTTAAACCGGATGGCAGATTTTGCTTAAACTTCCAGGGATGAACAACCTTAATGTGTAGATGGTTGTAAAGGAAGGAGTTTTTGCTGCGACTAAATTCAACAGAATTATGGCCCTTTGTTGATTTTTAGTTTTCAACTTGTGGCACATGTAGTCCAAAAAATATTTGACCTAGAGTCATAAAATTGACAGAACAGTGGCGTGTGGGGGCATCCGTGTCCTATGGACACATTTCTAGTTATTTTTATTCTACATAATAATACTCTTTATTTTTACTGTTGCAGAAAGAAGAAGTCAGTACGCGTTTCCTTGTTATTTCTGCTGAGAGCAATAAAGATGCATGTTAGCTTTTTATAAAATATTTCAAATAAAACTCAAAGATTACAAACATATAAATTATTTTCATTGCGTTATAGAGTATATATCATACACATCTTCAAAAGAAGTATGATAAATATATGGCTACTTTACATTGTATTTGAATGGGAGTACTGTTTTCGTTAACAACAATTTTTACTGCATATAAGTAGTTTATACACTTGAAAATGGTTACGTCTATTATTTAGGGTGTACATAATCAAACGTTGAATCGGATATATGGTTCTGTTTTATACCTACGCGTATGCAATATTAATACATATATTAAGTGGGGCTTTGTAATAAATAAAAGTAAATTAAAGTTGAAACTGTTTGATGATTCCATACCATGAAATAGCAATACCGACTTCAAAACACGCGTTATATTTGCCCTGGTACTTGAGAAAATTTATATGGCACTCGTTTCCTAGATGCACATCGTTACCTAGATGCATATGGTATTCTTTTCAATGGCTAGTTCTAATATAAATGATGAAACGTTACAAAAGAAATGTCAAACAAATATTTAGTTGATTGACACCAGATAATGTCATTACTTGAATGATACACGCAATTGCTTTAACGTGTTTAAACAAGCACCATATACATGTATTTGTAATAAATATTATAAGCACCTTTTAAAATGTGGTATGATTTTCTACCATCTGCTAATTGTCCTGATATTATGTATGGTCATACTTTTTGCCAGGTAAGCAAGCAATATACTATATAGCAATAGCAAAAGGCGATGTTTCTCGCGATTTAGTCACATTCGTCTCGGCTTTTGTAATTATGTCTCTACACATTTGAATTCGACCCGTGCATTTTTCCTAAAACAATCACTCGAAATAAATAGATCTATCCTTTACTGTAACTTTTAAGATTTTAAGAGCGTTTCTAGATATGAAGTTTACCTAGTCCTGAATTCAATTTGATTTTCTATTTTATAGTTATTAGAAAGAAATAAATCCATAAACACATCCTGTACGGAAATATCACAGATAAAACAGACAATGTTGTAGCAAAGATTGGGAACAGAGGAAAAATTATAAACACATATATTTACGTGGTGCACTATTTAATCTCGTGTAATAGCTGAAGAAAATTATTTGAAAAACGAGATATTAAATAAGGAATTATCAAACCCTTTTTCGAAAACGATGGTTAGTTTGCCTTTTTCTATTATGATGTAAATGCATGTTAAGAGCAGATAATATTATTAGTCACAGCGAAATGTGCAACTGACACCAATATTTGATATTTTTTATTTTCAATCTTAACCAGTATTGACTAGATTATTATCAAACCTTCATAAATAGGCATATCCTATAATCTTATGGCTTAGAATAAACGGCAAGATAATTCATCAGTATTGAATAATATTGAAAAAAATATGGCACTTTATTGAGGGCAACTCTAGTGAGCATTTTTGAAAAAAAAAACATTTATTTACTCAAAGCTTTAAATCTAAATCATGCACATTAAGGGAGGTAAAAGTGTCTTTAAATACGAGTATTTATCATTAGTTTTGTTTTTATTTTGTCGATAAATCTTTCTTTAGGCCTCCTACGAACGATATAAGATACAAAATTGTCTTGTTAATAAGACGGAGCTTAGTGATCGCTGAATGTTGTGGGAATGTGGCATTTAGTCAGCTAAATTCAAACAAAATAGTTCAAGGATAAAAGGATTCCACTGAGGTGTTATGGCATGATGGTACTGTAAGTATGTTTTCATCATTAATGTTCCATTTGTTGTCCTTCAACCAAAACAATTTTACAACAATTGAGATAAGTAACTTGATCCGTTTCCAGAATTTTTATTGTTATCGTGAAAATAAATTGAAAAATTGAAAAGTATTGCAACGTTTTTACTCTAATCGGGCTAAGAATAGCACAAAAATACGTTTTTTTTATTCATTTCACATTAAATTACCGAATTCTCTTTCGCTTGTCATTCGTTTTTTTAGTCCCCCCGCTAATGTAGGAAATAAATTCATTCAAATATTGTAATTTTAACACATCTTATAAATATCCATATTTTTTATAAATTAAAGAAAACCCTAGCGGACATATTGTGGTCCAACTGATACATATAAAAAGAATTTATTGATCTAACTGTTATGAAACGTAATACGAACTTACACCTATTAGTCTCTAAAGTATTTATAAGGGATACTTAATGAATATAAAGTTCAATACTGAAATAAGATTTTATCACGGGAACTTTGGCAAGCATATCATTTTATTTTAACGATTATAATGAATTTAGTTATGAAGCTACGAATATAATACATATTCTATTAAACAACCCAAAATAAGAAAGCTTGAAATAAATGCTCACAGTTAACTCGTCTTGACGATACATGTTAATTTGGAGATACAAATGTAACAAGGAAGTTATAATAAGTATTTGCAAAGACCCAATTAAAAGTTATAGAAACTAAATTAGGAGTTATTTGAAAGAAATGTCATTATTTTAGAAAATCTTCTAACTTACTAACCAAAATAGTGTAAAACCAAACAAAGAACAAACATACAAGGAATAAACATATTATTCAATGTGCATATCATTGTAAGTGCATTCCAAATCATTTTTTTTACTATATGTTAAAGAATTTAATCTTATATTAAATTTTCACATGCCACTGATATGGCATGCATTGCAGGTGGTAAGAAGCATTAAGAAGTTGAGCATGCCACGTGTAATTAAACAGATAATATATGCAATGCGACAGAGGTTATCATCGAAAGGTGTCTAAAAACATGTCTGCAAAGAAAATCCACTACATGGAAAACAAGTAAATTTCTAAAGCAACTACATTTTAATTGTCAATAGTAATTTAAATTTGAATCAGGTATACGACTCTTCTTCATTATTCGGGAATTTATTTTATCAAACCATCCTTTTCTTCACAATAAGAACTAATTTTCATCTAAAACAGAAATAGTAAATTTAGAATGCAGTAGTGTAAGGTTTTAATATTCGTGGATAAAGATTTTGTATAATTTTACTCATAAAAAAAATAAAACTCTGTATGCTATTTATTATTTTTTGAATTTTTAAATATTGTTATAGGTAATGGTAAGAGTATATAAATTTTCACTTGTAGTGGCTTGCCTAGCGACTTTTTTTGGTAATCAAGAAATAAACCAGAATTTGTAATTAGTTTATTTTGGCTAAATCGGTGCAATAATGAACTTGTACGTAAATTGTATACCAATAGCATCACCTGTACAAAATCATAATTCTTGTAAAGTAAAATATTTTGAATAAATAATGTCAAAGGTTTTGGTTATCTGTGCTGAAATTTGAATTTTGAAGTTATTTAGGTCATTTCTGGAGTTGATTACATATACCCAAGATTTTGAACTCGAACCGTGTATTATTCTACAACAATGCAACCAACATTGATATGTATTGCATAAATGAAATAAAAGTATAAACAGGAATAATATTTGTATCAAGTTAATGTAGTACAGATTGCTACACGATGCATGACAAAAAAAAAACAAGAAAAAGAAACTTATTCATTGTGTGCTCGATCATCGGACAATTATTGTTATGTGTCAAGGCTTCTCTTAGCTGTACTGTAAATATTAGTAAATAATTGCTTTTGTGCATATAATGGCATAAAAATGTAACGTAAATACAAAAGAAAATCGTGTAGGCTTGTACTGGTAACTTTTAATCATTGTTGATGTTAACCTGTATGTTGATGTAAATAAATATTTCTCTTCCTTAAAACTTTGACGGTCATACGTTTTACTTCCATAATAATTGGTGCATTTATGACGATTGTTTGTGCGTTTATTCTAAATAACCTAAACGAACTCCACTGAAGTCTTAACGCCCCAAAACACGAACTTTTAATTTCTTATATACATCAACAGGGACAGTTAAAACAGAAAGATGTGGAAAAGATAAGTAAGAAATAGTCTCAGAAATAAATCGTATAAATAGATCTGTGTGAAAAGTGTTGCAATGCTTTTCAATTTTGACTCAATTTTCACAATAAGAGTACTATGTCTTGAAAACCGGAGTCAGCGAATGATCTGAGATTTTACACACATTTAATTAGTTAAGATCTACAGTAAATGAAATATTAATCTCGAAAAATAATTCCAATTCCGTCATTTAAATACAAAACCCCATCAGTGGAGTCCTTTAATGTAGAAAGAAAATGAAAACTGTTCGGATATCAAGGAGCATGTAGGCAAACGTTTTTGATAAGTTTATCATGTCACATTGTAGTAGTCATGTGACACTACACTTATCATGTGACCGAGTCTTCTACTCGTAAAACTCATAAGTAAGGGTTGCTATCTTTGTTATCTAATATCAAGTTTAAGTTTAGGTTTAGACAATCAAACATGGTAAGATTGTTTTATTACATTTATTTTTTTATTCTCATTTTTGTTTCATTTTAGTTATAACATTTTGTATAAGTATAATTTTTACTTGATTACTTAATTGTAAATAAATAGGCATTTGAAAAATTACAGTAAGAAAAACTATTTGCCAAATATCTTTTTCTTTAAAAAAAATATCTGTTCATCTAACTTTAAAATAGAAATTTGCCTAAAGTTAACCTTTAGAAGTAAATTGTAATACGTCTGTTTAAAATTAAATATATAAAATAAAGTGTACTACATCTGTTGAAGGTTAACTTTATGAAATAAAGTTAGTACATATTTCGAAAGTTAAATTTATGAAATAAATTGTAGAACTTATATTGAAAGTTAACATTATGAAATAAATGGTAATGTACATCTGTTGAAAGTTAACTTTATGAAATAAAATTAATTTAATACATATTTTGAAATTTAACTGTATGAAAAAAAAATTTCATAGTACATATTTCGAACGTTGAATTTATGAAATAGATTGTAATACATCTGTTGAAAGTTAACAGTATGAAATAAATGATAGATCACATTTTTGAAATAAATTGTGATACATATGTTGAAAGTTAACGTTTTGAAATAAATTGTAATTTATCTGTTAACAGTTTGATTTATGGAATAAATTGTAATAAATATGTTGAAGGTTATCTGCATGAGATAAATTATAATTCATCATGCATTTAAATAGAATTACTCTCTCAATTAATTAACGTATATTGTCATTCAATTTTGATGACATGTTACGGCACACATTTTATTTGTCCATCAGAGAAATTCTTATGCAAATCTCTTTAAATTGAAATAATTTTCCCTCTTTGGTATTTCATTGTATTTATATTCAAACCTGGTGGCAAGTATTGGTTATATTAAATGTTACAAAACGTTGACAGGACAATTTATTGAGCAAAATAAAAATTTGTAGTCAAAGATTTTAGGACAAGATAGTCAAAAGCCTTTCAGATTAGTATGTTGCTTTTCTTTGTTGATCTTTATTCTCATTATTTATACAAGTTCAATAGCCGGAATACAATGTATTAATGTTAAAGTTCCTTCATATCATCGCTTTGAAAAATATTTAAGAAGTTATGATATATCAATATTATAATAATTGTACAAATTTATAAACACTAATTACAATATTGTACTTTTTAAATTGTTGATTCTAAAATGACTATCCTTCAATCTGTGCTTTTGTTTTACTACTTTCAAATAGAACTCGCACAGTTGATTTAGTCTGCTTAATTTCATTATAATTGTAATTTCAAGATTATAATAGTCCTTTATTGATGAACGAGTAAATGATTTAGTAAAACAAACGAAACATTGTTAAAAGGTAAAGTACAACGTAACTTCATTAAATTTTGTTTTTGCAAAAACATCACACTGTATGTGATTATTAAGAAGCATTGAACTGGATTTGAATGTAAAAAATACAAAAGGTTTATGTATGATATTTGTACAACGTTGTATTATGCTGTTGATGTTGTTTTTCGTTAGTAGAATTGTACAGTATTTTCCGTTTTAGCAAACTATATACTGAGATATTTGAATATCAATTTTTTTTCTGATATCTTGGTAAAAATGCCTGTTTATGTTATCCAAGAAAATGGATATTAAGTTTTTTTATGTCAACTGAAAATAGTTATTAATGTTTATATGAATTCAAAATTAGAAATAAGATATGTTTATATGTTGACAAAGAGATGTTTATAACGATTTTTATGTCTGCTCATTAAAACATATCAAATTGCTTTTTATGCCCATTTATTCAAAATGCAAAATAAAAATAAATTATAATAGTAATAATATTTGTAATATGATATTAGAAAATGCTCACAATGTACTTAATATGTAAAACATGATATAGTCGTCATACATAAACCCCCCTAAAATGTTATATCATCAGTTTATAAACATTGCAATTATGCATGTATGTGTGACCTCAGAAAAAAGTCATAACATCTGGTTGTATAAAATTAGAAGAGTTTTAAGATATTTTGTTTAGATGAACTCAGAAGATGTTAACTGCTTGTTTTTTTTAGTATATTATTTGAAATAAAACCAAAGAAATACAAAATAATTATTATTTATAATCATTTTAAGATATTTCCATGCTAACAAGCTGATTAATATAATCATAGCTTAATAACGAATGTTGTCGCAAGATGTTAGAATACAACGATCTTAGTATTTTGTAAAGTTATTATCCCGGAATATCAATAATGCAATTCAGGTTCAA
This sequence comes from Ruditapes philippinarum, assembly GCF_026571515.1. Lineage (NCBI taxonomy): Eukaryota > Metazoa > Mollusca > Bivalvia > Venerida > Veneridae > Ruditapes > Ruditapes philippinarum. Next base: position 64,063 of record NW_026854822.1, on the reverse strand, counting down.
AAATATTTTTTTTTGTTTTTTGTTTTTTTAAGTAAGATAATTTTTGTACTTAATAAGAATATATTAAAACTGAATGAGTTCTTTTTATCATTTGTATTTAATTTTCATCTTCAGTCGCTAAGGCCTGCATTGATGATCAGCTTTCTGCTACTGGGAATTTCAATTTTATATGGCGAGACAACAGGTAGTATAAATAAAGTAAAAATAAATATAAAAAGACCATTGTTGTGAAATCAAATTTGATAAAACCTTCTTTAAATTTATGCAAGATAGTGTATGAACTAATGATAATTTTTATTAAAGTCTTATTCATTTTATTAATCAATATTTAATCTTAGTATCAAAATTACCGTGAATATACCTAATAAAAAATCAGACCAATATTTTAGACTTGGGCGCAAGTTGTACACCTCCAGTTAATAATGCAGCAGATGAATGTACTGTAAAAGATTCGGAGTGTAAAACTAATACGTGTGCTTGCAAAACCGGATTTATTAAGGAAAATGGAGCATGCCCAAAAGGTAAATTCTCTCTTATTATGTGTTGCATATAACGAATCTAGTTCATATAATTACAATAAGTTGATAGAACTTATCGTATATGTACTTTCTTATTATATCTTTTAATGTCGTTAATAACAATATACAATAGATTGTCCTGTTTTAATTATTTTTTCGTATTTGCTGGATTGCCTTGAATTACCTGCCGATCTCTGAATTAAAATGTTATGAAATAATTTTATTAGTTGATTATCCAAACCTAATCAATACAAAACTTAATCAATACAAAACTAAGTCAGTATTGTTCTTTTAAATCCTATTGTTTATTTCCGTGTAAGTTTTGGTCGTTTTTACAAAATAAACCCAAAAGAAAATACATTTATGTGCATAAGATAGTGTTATTCTTTAACCTTTGAAAAGATAATTAATAATAAAAACATGATATTAAGTAAATCCCATTTGGAAGTTTTTGTCGACATGTAGGCTACAGATTATGTTTATCGTTAACTTTTGTAATGCTCACAGAATATATGATTTAATTACTTATCTATACAAAATTGACCAATCGACTTAAAACCCTGCATAAAAGTAATTGCCTACGCATAGCAAAGAAACCTTTCATTATGTTATATGTTATATCTTAGAAGTATGCACTCCAACCCCGTTGAAATATTTATCTAGTATAATATTTTCCAGCGTTAGGAAAAGCTTGTGTGAACAATAACGAATGTGTCTCTAATTCAAAGTGTGCGGGCACTATTGGGTCTAAAACATGCAGTTGTATAGATGGCTTCGGAAATAAGGATGGATTATGTTCTAAAAGTGAGTACACATTGTCAAAACTCAGGTTTCACCTTTTTTCGACTTTTTGCCGACGCCCTCGCTAATTAGCGTGTTGTCGCGCCCCGCTGCAGCCATTTTAACTTGTAAATTCTCGACTTTTCGATTGGCGGGGTCGCGGGGCGAAATCATGAAATGGCCAAAATCAGCCACTATATAAACCTGTCACACTGTGTAAATGCCAACTCACAAAATTATATGTACAACTGCAAAAACGTCACATTTTCATAAATAGTATGTTTGTCTTTAAGTTATTACAAGGGTTATTATTGGGAATAGAACTTTCTTTTGGCACATATTTGGCATAGAGGTTAGTCATGATTAGAAGTTAACCCCTATTGATTTTGAGGTCACTAGGTCAAAGGTCAAAGTCACAGGGACATTGACTTCTACATGTTTGTCCGCCCAATAACTTAAGAAACCTTTGACCCATAGTCAAACCGAGCCTGCAACATTTCCAATTTGTTGTGTTGGACTTTCTTTAGGGATTCTGTTTTTTCTCTTTAATATTTGGCATAGAAGTGGATTATGACCATTGAGGTGACCCCTATTGATTTTGTTTAGGTATTATATAAATAAAGCTTACATAAAATTATATTACATATAATCATATTCATTTTTCAGAGATTATGTTGCTCTCTTGATACATATAACCGTAGGAAATAATTATTTATATACATTAATCAATAATTTTCAGCCGTCGATGGAATCGATTGCTCATCAGTTTCAACAGCATGTGACACTATTCAAAATGCAGCGTGTGACGCAACGTCTAAGAAATGTAAATGTAACACAGGTTTCATCATGAATGTTGACAAATGTGACCCGAAAAATTCTGGTAAACAGTGTTTAATCTACATGTTCTTGTATATCACAATCAGTTATCAGTTAGATTGATAATAAATTCAAGATGAATATGTAAAGATTGCTTTAAATTCTCAAAGCAATACGTCTTTAGATCTGTGTTGATGATATTACAAATTTACATATTGTTCTTACCAGTAAAACTGTTGTCAAGTAAACACATTTACGCGATGTCACCTAGCGTTGGTACGTACTATCTTCAGACATTTACAATAGCTAAACAAAATGTTCATTATTTCTTTTACTTCATATGTAACGGGGTAGAATTTAGGTTTATCAGATAGTAACTTTGAATGTTGTTACGGTAATGGTTGTCATGACACAAGTTTTATCTTGATATTGAATATTTATACATACCATTCCCTTAACAAACGACGCTATTTCCATGACATGTTACTTAAATAATTATTTTATTATAATATCATTTATCATATTTTTATCTCATTTTGATTATAGCTGCCTTGATAAACTTCGGTGTAGTTACGATGGTAATGTCTCTTCTGACAGCTTTTATTCTGTAGCGACAATGGAAAATATAGTAAGAACATCTTTGTAACATCATTCGTAAGAGTATTTTTGTATCAGCATTTGTAAGAAGTAGCTGATTTATTTAATATTGATTCACATATTGCATATTCCATGATTATATCCATGAAAGATTTATTTTAAACAAGACTATTAAATAACAATCAAATTCATTTTTTCCAGGTTGTTTTACCAGAACACTTAGGATTGGACAAGATGACTTTGTTATATTGTTTTTGTTCTTGTTGCAGTGGTTTATAGTGTGCAAGTGTAAAAAAAACATATATGAAAACTTGATTTTAGGATACAAGTTACATAACAGTATAACAGTATCTCTTTTTACGTCCATATATTTTAGTATATCAATTGTTTCTTGAAATAATAGTTTATGTTGTTACAATTAAATTAACCTATATTAAATATATAGAACATAAATATCAATAGATTTTTAGAAATACTGTCCGTAATCACTGAAATACAGATTGTGAACAAAGGTAGAATGTCAAAGGTTATATATGAATAATTATATTGAATAAAACATGTTTAAAAGAAATATGTACATATATCATATGTATATTTTCAACTTCCTTTTTTTTGGGGGGGGGGGGGGCTTATAACTTCTCTTTTTCATTTTCAAAAATAAGATTAATACTGAAATCACAAATAACAAATCGTAAATTACATTTGCATTATATGATAATAAATCTGTATTTAGTTCCGCAAATAGGTTGATATCACATGTTATTTGTTGTCGGTTGTCTAGTGGAAACAGTTATAAATATGAAAACACGTTTTAAATTGTTAAGAGGCCAACGGCAAAGATGCTCCAATAATAACCAAGCGGCATCTCAATATATGTATTTATCCAAATAAAGTTGTTTAACAGATTGTTCGTGTTTTACTTATAAATACTGTAGCATACGCCTTTAAAGGAAAAGTAAATGATCCTTGGCTCAGATATTTTCTGCGTATGCATTATTGCCCCTTTAATATCACTATGACGTGGACCAAATGTGTAAACATATTATTTTTTCTTCCTAAATGAACAATTCTTAAAGTAAGGTTGTTTAAATTAAACCACCCGAAGGTGTCTTATTAATCGGACGACTTCGATTGATTTATGGTAAAATGGTATAAAGAATTTCTGTTGGACCACGATACACTCGATACATAAAGTTAGACCCGTTGATAGGTTCAGTTAAGAATAGATAGGAAACAAACGAGAATTTTATTTTACTCGTACATAAAGAAAAAAAAACAAGCTGAATACAGAAGCCTTTAGTCGCAAACTACGGCATTCGTTTGAAATTCATCAACATTTATTGTTTAATTGATGCGTGTATTGTGACCGTCCTTAAACTGTATTGGTATTTATTAAGGTAATGAATGCGACATGTTATTTTAACAAAAACATAACATTTACATCATAGCGTTTTCAAAACTAAAACAAATTGTGTTCATCAATGCAAATTTAACATAACCGCTCTCAAGAAACAAAAGAAACGACCGGTATCCATACATTTGTTACTCACTATATAAAACTTTTTTGTTTGTTTGTGTATCTGATTTTAAGTCAACTATAAACCATTTTTGGCATATCTCGGCCGTTGATCCACCTTACCGAAATTTCTGACTAGCAAGTTATTACATATTGCTCAGCGATCGACCGATTATTTGATCCAACATGATTTCTGACTGAGCGGTGAAAGACAAAAGAACATAAAATATGATAAATAAGATCAACAAGGAAAGGCGGCGTTCAATGAACGTTACCCTCTTACGACCCAGTAACAAGAACCAGTGGCAAGGAGCCCAGGCGGACCCCAAACAAAAACAGGACAGGGCACAAGACAGAACACGGACAGGTTAATCACTAAAATTATCAAAAATTTGTAACTGATAAGGAATTCAAAGAAAACAAATAAATGATTAAAAATTAGAAAATAATTTGTAACTGATAAGGAATACAAAGAAAGCAAATAAAGGATTGAATAATAAGCCCACAAAGTCAAAGGGCACAGGGGAAGAGGACTGATGACCGGGGGGAGGGGGGTTAATTAAAGAAATAAAAACTAGGGGCAAAGGTGAAGATACTTACCGTAGACGAGATTTCAAAGAGGGAATTTGGTAAGAGAAAAAAAGTATGTATGTATGTTTTGGCATCCAAATCTTTATACGCCGCTTTTTAACATTTTTGTTCTTCATCTGATGCGGCAATAAAGTATTGGATAAGACCCGTTACGAAACCTAACCAGAAAAACGTACGTTGATTTAACCTTATTTTTCATTTGCAAATACCCTTAATACCCAATATACACAATAATACCCAAATTAACTAATGTGCATTTTGCGATAAAACAAATATTTTATTACTGTTCTATACAATTTAAAGTATCAAATATTAATACAGTCATTGCAATTGCCTATTTAACTGGGGAACATTCAATTTCGAGCCCGACAACTGAGTACGGCCATGAGGACATTTAGAGCTACGTGAGAACCCCTCGCTATGACGTAATCGCAGAAAGCACACAAGGTTTAGATGCTCGGCTGTACTATATTTTAGAATCTATTCTAAGTTGACATTATATTCAATACTTAAAATAATAAAATTAAAAATATTAAACACAAAGGTTAACTAGAATCACTCATCTATAAATATCTTAGTTAAAAGGTAAAAGCATAAAACTATTGGGCATGGGTTGTGTTTCTTTAATCAGAGCCGAGATAAAGCGTCAATCTCGTGTATAACTTGGTCATACATGTATTGGCAAAGACCGAGCCAATGTCTGACTTTTACCTTTGTGAAACTCATTAGGTATTTACATGTTCGTTGACTTCAGCAAATTTTATATGTTCAACCTGCTTATAACAAGATTAATTCAAAGTTGCTATCAAGCATGATCAGATCCTCGCACGGGAGTATTGACGGTCTTCCCTACGGGGTCCTGTCTTTGGCGTTAGTATGTAAACGGGTACACTGAAGACGTTAAACTAGGCACGAGCATGCAGATAAAAACACAATTCCAAACAAAGAAATATAACACAAGTTTCAATACATTTGAGGAGATAAAATCTGAGCTTTTATTGAGTAAAAGGTGCCTGTATATCATAGTCAACATATTTGGTACATGTACAGATAAATCCAACATTTGTCTGCTATAGTGGTATGAATTATTTTTCGACAAAAAATGACGTACAATTATGTTAAATTATAACGTTAAATTCCTATTTAAATGATTTACATTAAGACTCAAACGAATCTGGAGCCTAAAACAATAGTTGAACACAGAAAACAGATGTTGGGGGGGAAAGTTTGGAAATAAAGTCAAAATAGACTCAAAAGCAATAAAGTTAGATGTGACCATTTAAATCAATAATAACAATCTAACTTATGCACTTTTCAATTTTATTTCTGATCTAAATACATATAATTATAAAATAAACTCTCGTCAAATCTGATCATATCTCCTGTATCTTCATAAATCATTTAGATTGAAGTTACATTCAACATAGGAAATCCTAGATTTGAACAAGAAAATGCACTGGCGGATTCGCTTAATTATGTTTACTAATATTTATGTTATATTTGATAATCAAAACTTTAGAAAATATATAACTAAAAGAACTTGAATTTAAGTAAACTGTAAAGTAAATTGAAGGTCTATTCTAAAATACACAAAAAAAATATAATAAACAAAATATGATAAACAAGATCAACAAGGAAAGGCGGCGTTCAATGAACGCAACCCCCACATGACCCAGCAACAAGAACCAATGGCAAGGAGCCCAGGGGGACCCCAAACAAAAACAGGACAGGGCAAAGACAGAGGTCTCTGAAGGCAGAAAAAAAATCACAAAACTGGGAATAAATTAAAATTTGCTTCGAAGTGTAACGTCAGTAACAATGTTCAGAATCTTTATATATCTTTACATATCTAAAATCGAAAAAAAAAAATTTTTTTAATATCAATGACTCAAAAGAACCACCAGTCTCCGGTTTTCCGGTCCATAGTGCTAACAACTGCACCACAGCAAACAGTATGTTTCTTAAATGTAGGGCAAATAATTTTGTCATAAGTTGACGTAGATGACTGTTTTGTTTTATCTAACATTGAAAATAAAATTATATTGAGCCATGTAAGATAAATAAACAAGAAATAACTATAAAAATTATACCGAAGAAAAGAAAGATAAATAGAAAATATGACCCGTCATTTAATCTTCAATGACGACTGAAAAGTATAAATGAGTCGAAGCGATTCGACTTTGTGCAATATATTTGTCAACTACAGTAGCTATTTTCTCATTATCTGAGGCTATTGATGACGTGCTACCGAAAATTATATTATTTGATACAATATGAAATTTTATGCGTATACAGTATATGCATTGCGTGTAAGGTTCTGATAAATAGGACAATCGAGAAAAAAGTGACCGTCACGATCAGTTTCTACTTGTAAACGACTGCAAAAAGTTGAAAGAATAAATGTCTCCGGCCAATAAGCTGCAGTTGAACCGTGCCTCAGACGTGTGTACAAAATCTGAGTGCCGTATAGTAGAAATATTTCAGAACTTTTGAATGTTAGGGGAGATAGTTTGTTTAAATGACGATAGTGTTTGAGAGTTCGAGTATCTTTTATATAATTGCTTAAGTTTTGGGATGTGGACGACAAAACGATTAACGGTATATTAATTATAGCATAGTTGGAGCTCTGGCGTTGTAAATTATACGATTGTTTATTGGATGGAAATTTGAAACATTCATCAGCCATTTCAGCAAAGATAGGACAGTGAAAGGATGTCGGAATATTTTACAGTTACTTGTATTTAAATAACACATTCCGTACACGATTAAACAAATGTTTAATTGAAACTACTACGAATAAAACAATCAATCCTCTCTCATCGACCAGTTCAAACTAAAGGAATTGCCAGTATCAGCAACATAGTCAGAGGTATTTTACGTGGCACCCTGATAGAAGACAAACCATATTAAAAAGTAACGGTAAAATCAAAAACTTAATTAGTGCTCATGAATGTTAATATACCTTCTTCAGTTTTACACAAAAATTACCAAGTGTGGACGACAAATGGCATAGTGTCTGCATATTCATAACAGTCAAGAACCTTAGATGACGAAAAAAATCTAACGATTTTAAGCAAGTAATGTAAAGCTTTTTGCGACGCAGAACACTACCTTATCTAAAACTTATCGAACATAAAATAATTAGAACAACAATTTAATTATTCTTTAGTAATTAATTTATATAAAACAAAGCAAAACACAAAAAAACAAAAATAACAAACCAATGCCTAGCTAATGTGTACATTTTGTAAAGAAAATTGTATTTTTTTATTGTGATAAAACAGTTATATATGAAACTCGTTAGTTACGAGAGTATAACACTTGCTAGGCGACATCTTGAGATGTGTTTGCAAAAATACTTGTCTCGGCTTAACTGGCTCGACATTTTTGTTTATAGCAGAATCATCACTCGATTGATATTGCAACAGCCGGTGTTATACCCTAGTGAGTAACTCATTTCATATACTATAATTATTACTTATTTCTAAAATTAGACAAAAACTCACAACATAAGTGAGTCTTCTTTAGTGGTCTGAAATAAACGTATAAATGGCTTTCATTCAGTGATATATCAATACTCATATTTAGGAAAAGTAAACATAAACGTTGTTTAAAATCATATAAAAGATAAAATGTTTAAAAGAACACTAGCGGTACTAAATATTTGTTTAGGTGTCACAAAAAGGTTGCATTTTACAATACCTCCATTATCTGCCACACACGTGTCAACGTTCATCTTGAATCCGGCACTACATCGACACTTTGATTGAACACACTCGGCATTTGCACCACATTCTGTACCTTTGGGTGATATGCATTGCTTGTTATCTAAAGCTAAAATGTATAATAAAAACCTTTGATAAGGTAATATAACCCCCATTTGACGGCAAATTTAGTGCTTTCAAATGCACAAATGTATATACATTGTATATTATGAGCTTTAACAAAATTCTTTATAATTAATCGTTAATGAAATGAATTAGGCGTTTATATTATATACTTATGAATAATATATTGATGAAATTCAATGCTCATTTTTATTTTTATTTTCACTGTAAAAGTATTTAGCTGCACTGATATTGTCCGTATTTTCACTGTTCTTTGACCGGACTACTCCTCTAAATTCAGCAAATACACAAAATTAAAAGGGAAGTTTTCGAAATGTAAGATCAAAAGGAAATATAAGATATAATAACATATAAGATATAACACAGATCTTTTTTTCATCTTATGTAATGAAAATTGTCATATTTCACTCGTGGCTACCAGCACATATAAAATATTTATGTTCATACAGCTCAATTCAAATAGATCCAGTACTAATAGAAAAAATGAATATCCTCTATTTATGAAAGGTACTGCATACAATATTTATAAAAAGAGAAATTAATATGTAATTTTTATTATAAGTTATCAACCGTTTATTAAAAGATCGAAAAAGCATTACTGAATGAAATGAATGTATAACGTTATTCACACATAAGGCAAACTTAAAATTAAACAAAACATTAAACAAAACAAAATTTTGTAAAAAAAAAACTTTATTTTTATTTAAATATCAATAAATTTTAAAAATAGAACTTTAAAAAACTGTTTTCTTAAATTTCATACTTTCAATTAAAATTTTTAAATGTAAAAAGGTTACGGGGGGGAAACCCAAAAAGGGGGTTGCAAGGGCGAAAACCGGGTCAAAAAAAAATATCGGGGGAGGGATCATCATTTTAAAAGGGGGTCCATTTTTAGTTTTTTAAATTTTTAGAAATAAAGGGGAAGGAAACTTTTAGGGGGGCGACCAAAGGGGGGGCCGCTTTTTAAAAACAAAGGGGGAAAAATTAAATTTTGGGATCACAATTGCCTTCTTTTTAGATAATTGAAGGGGGAAGGGGGGTTTTAAACCAATTTTCAAAAGAAAGAAACCCAAATTTAGGTGATTTAGGGAAGGAAACTTTTTTTCAAATTTTTTTCCGGTTTTTTATTTTCAGTCTTTGGGGGGGCCTATTTTACAAGAGCTTTCCAACATGCATTTCAATTGAATTGAAAATTGAAGCCCTTTTTTCATCTAATAAGTTGTTGATTGCTAAATTCTGAGTTAAAAATTGAGTTAAAGCATCTTTAAGTATGCAAAGTTAAAGACAGTTTTGTTCAATCGTTTTGATTTTTTAAAAAACTATCAGGACTGATCTATGCCCTTAACAAAATAATTCCACATAATTTAATATCTTTGAATTCCAACTATATTTTTCCTTCAATATACAAAACGTCATAAAGTGTCAACCCATTGCAGTATCATTTTGAAAATATTTTTTCCATTATGACTTTTCAAAACGTTTGTTACCTATTAGTCATGACATTATAAAGATTTTAATCACTAGTCCATTCTTTGCATTTTATTTCATTAATGACAATATTCGATATATCCATACGAAATTTTTTTTTGATTTATAAATGAATATAAATTAAATAAACTGAAACTTACTCCAAACGCATGTGCTTCCATCAGTCCTGTCTTCTGCAAAGGTAGTCTGGCATTTACATTTAAGCTTTGGAACGTCACATGTCGAGTGTTGGATAGCGTTGCACTCAGCACCATTGTTTGAACATACAAGTTCAGATACTCTTTCTAAATGTAGATGATTTGTTTTGTTTATGAATGGCTATATCTTTAAATTAAACAGAACTATGAGAGTGGAATTCGGGGGCACATTCATCAAAAAATTATTTTTAATTTCTATTGTAGATATAGAACGTCATTGTGTCATTTCTTTTAAAACCTCGATTTCAGAAAAAGGATTACATTTTGACTCTAGTTTGGTGGGTATAGAACTGAATATTCACAGACAATATTCAAATAAAAGAGCCAAACGGAAGAGCAAAAGGATCAATTTCTTGAAGGGGACAAGGATCCCTAGCAAACAATAAAGCGAGGAGCGAGCAATACATAGTAGGAGGCGTCGGTTTCTGAAAGAAAGTTTCTAAACTTAAAACAGGAACAATTTGAATATAGCAAAAAAATAGCCAAAAAATATAACTTCCTATTTTTATTCTTGTAAAAGAATAAAGCGGAGCGTAACCATTCTTTGGAAGGTCCAGACTACGCTTTTCTTGAAAATATCATGATAAGAAAGTCGAGCGGCTTAAAGAGAGGCGCAGGGACTGTTGAAGTGAATATTAATTTTTGAAAAAAAACGAGCAACGTTTGTTCTGAAAACAAAACATTTTTGCGGGATACTTAAATTTACGTAACCTGATTTAATAACTATAAAAAATATCATGTTTAACAAGCCACATTTATAGCAAAATAAAGCTTTATTACGTGTCTTTCGAGAAATTTTACATTCCAAGATAGAGCTATCAATTAAACTCGTTTTCTTCTTTTTTTGCTTCTTGTACTTAAACTTTTTTGGAGTTTGAGCCACCGCTGGGAAACACATGATGTTCCGGGCAGGTGTATTTTCTACAAAGCCATCACTACATTTACACTTTGATTTTCCTGTGTCACATTCAGAATGTTGCGCTTTGCACTCGCCTCCATTGCTAGTGCATTGCGTCTCCGTTATCTTAGCTTTGAAATAAATTTAGCAAACGATGATATCTTAATGTAAACACATTTTATGTTGTCTTTTATTTATTCAGCGAAATAACACCAGCCAGTTCCCCCTTACAGAAACAACGCTATCGTCGACATGTGACGTTCCAAATCTTATAACTGATGTATGATGCATTTACATAAACATATTAACCTTTGATTAAATGCTAAGGGCTGACAGCAAATAATGCAAATTAGACTGTGCTTACATTCGCTTTCGCTGTTATCTTGTGTAATATTTAATGAGGAAATAATATACGCAAAAATAAGGTAGCAATATCAATAAGTATCTATAATTTGCTAATCAACTTACGTGTTTGAGTTTGACCACCGCTTGAAACGCATGCTGTCCCGGGTGTATCTTCTACAAAACCAGTACTACATTTACACTTTAATTTACTGTGTGTCACATTCTGAATGTTGCACTTTGCACTCGCCTCCATTGCTAGTACATGGCGTCTCCGTTATCTTAGCTTTGATAGACGAAACATAAAGAAATATGATGGTATCGCAAGTAAACATTTTGTTCTATCATATTCTTTTTTAATATATTTAACCAGCCAAATAATATGACCCATTTTTTTACCGTTCATTAATTTTTAAATCATTCTCAAACACATAATAACATTAAAAGTTTAATTGATGACATGTTAAAATATTTGATTTATGACAACATAAGTTACAAAATTATCTTATCTTAAACATTAAGAGATGTGTTAAAGAAAATTGCTTAAAGGTTTAATATATCCCACAATACAATATTTGTATTTCTCAAAATAGTTTGATTTTAATTTTGTTGTTTAAAAAGTTACCCATTCGCCAATTACCTTGACCATTTTTAACATCTAGTACCTACATAAATAGTAATTTACATAAAAAACTACTTGTTTTTTACATTTTTGCTACTTTTATGAAAACAAATTTCAGACAAAAAACATTTAAAAAAAACCCATTAAAAGCATTATCTTAACACTGTCAAACCTATGTTTTCTCTATTTAAATAAGAAAAAAATCTTATTCTTTTCTGAGACAAATTGTACAAATAAATCTAAAGATTAATTAAATGGTACTTTAGAATAACAAATTTGACAGTGAACATTATTTTTTTTAACAAGAAAATGCTGATGGTGAGATGAAGATAGCATCTTAATTAAATGTTTGTCGTGAAATGTCACAAAGAAAAAATCCCTTACATCGAAAGAACTTTCAAAAATTGTTCATCACCATATTAGGTTATGTAATTAATTCAAGAAACAAATGAACTAAACATATCTGAACAACGTTTTTTTACCTTCGAAACCCCATTAAATAAATCATTTCGTGCCCCTAAAATTTCAGTAAAAGTGTTCCAAACATTTCAAAATTATTGAAAATTTTATATTCAATCATTAACAGCTTCTATAAGTGTTTGACCCCCTTTAAAAGTGCTGTCCGGGTGTATCTTTACAAAAACCCGATGCATTTACATTTAGGATTTACAGTGGTGTCACATTCTGAATGTGGCACGGTGCACTCGCCTCCATTGCTAGTACATGTCGTCTCTGATATCTTAGCTTTGATAAACGAAATATAATGTTATATAATGATAATACAAATTAAACGTTTTGTTTTTAAAATGATAGTATGTTTCTTATTCAACTAGTCAAAAACATTGACGAAAAAGCAAAAGAAAAAAGGTGTGTTTTAAGTTTCATGTTTTCCGATGAGTCAAAGTATTTGTTGAAAATCAAACTTGATAAAGATGTGAACTGTAAACAGAGTCAAGATTCAAGTAATAGTATACATGTTGTATGTAATTAATGACATGTTTTACAGTTATTATCACCATATTGCCATTTCGTGTCTAACTTAATTAGATTATGAGACTTAGTGCTGTATGCAATGTGTCAATTACATTTTTTAACCTTACAATATTTCACTTTTAAATACATTTTCAAACTTTTTATGACAAACGCATGAATCTAGAGATATGCTGCTATAAACTTTGCAACCTAAAATAATTCTAAAATAATAGTTGTAGGGTTTATTTTGGATTTGATGGCGTATGTGTTTGCAAGAACACAACATCTGCATAGACATTTTATTTCAAAGAATCAACTTAAATATTTACTATTTTATAAATGAAGTCTATCATTTAGTTTTAAATCTTTATCATATTATAATCATTTTGTTACCTGCGCAACAAATATGACCAGTCAATCCAAGAATTAAAATTATGATCTTCAATCTGCTAAAGGCAAGGCGAGCCATGTTTTCGTCGTAAAGTGTCTGTGCAGACGAACTAATAACAAAACAATAGTAATTTTCAAATGAAGCAAAAAGGTAATTTATATAAATTCCATCTATTTTGCATAAGCATATTTCATTTGTTCACACTATTCTTACAATGTAAGATGTCATTAAACCCTGTTCCCCTTTAACACTTACTCTTAGTTTCATTAAATCGCATTTTATCATATTTAATATTTAATTATATATACTATATTTTAATTGTTTTTTATAACGTTTTATAAGATAAAAATATAAGACGAAGCTCTGTTGTAAACATACATTAATTTGCTACATTTTAACTATTTAAAGTAAAAATATTTAGCTCTAAAAATATCTACTTACATTTTCACCTCGGAACGATAATAGCGAAAGCAATGCTATCTTTACGACGGAGCCCCTTTTATATTGTATCCAATATTTTCACTTGGTAACGACAGTAAACAAAGCGTAAGGTAACCGATCATATTTGTCTGATCAAGTCATGTTCAATTGATTGGACCGGACTTCTTAAATGATTTCAACCTCTTTCGAATCGGGTATCTTATCAAATATGGTTTTAAATAAGCGACGGTCCCCGACCAATGAGTACGTCTGGAGATCGTTGTATCTAGTTAAGGAAAGAGGTTTATGTTTTATTCTTCTTGTACTCGCATCGATTCCAAAAAGAATATTTTCTTTTCCAGGATTATCGTGGATATCAAATCAAAGTGAATAATTTAATTAATGATACATTTGATTCATTTGAATATATCATACGGAAGAAATATAAAAAATAAAGAGTAAAATATATATCATGACAACACAAAAAAAATATATATAAAACAAGTTATCAAAACTAATATAAAACATTTTAAGAAGTTTTAAAAGTTGAAATACTCATATTTTGTGCCACACAGAATATAAATAAGTGTAACAGAATTTTTGATGAATTTTAAGTTGTGTATATCAGTTATTATTCTATCGAAAGTTGAATCTAATCATTGTACAAAATACTTTAAACTTAAAGGTCATGTTATTCAATTTTGTATAGTTTTATATGATAAATATGATTCTCAAATGAAGATTTATCAATATTGTAAGTTCAAAAAGCTCTATTTGTAAAGATATTACCGAATTTACATTTTCTGTTAATTAGGTGAAGTAATTAGAAATTTATTTTCTATAAACTATAAGTAAAATTTGTCAACAAGAAATGAATGCATATATTTTAATTATTACATAAAGTGTGCACAAATATTTGCAGTACATATGTTACATATCCTTCGATGTTTGAAAATTGTTTAATAAGTATATTAAATTATATAATTATATTATATATAATTATAGTATATATATTATATTTTAATTATAGTATATAATTATATATAATTATAATAGTATTAATATATTAATATTAATATGTATTAGTATATAATTTTATTATATACTTATAAATGAAATATTGAGAAATATTGATGAAATAATTGCATATTTTCATTTTACGTATTTTCACTGTAAAAAAATTTATTTTTCACTGCAGTGAAAACATATTTTCCGTATTTTCACTGGTGTCTTGCCGGACTACTTTCTTTTAAATTCTGCCAGTACACAAAATTTAAGGGAAAGTCTTTCAAATTTTAATGTCAAAAAAGAGAAAAATGTTTATAATAAACAGAAAATTCAAGTTTTTTCTATAAATACACGATTTATTTTCATCTTGTGGCATGAAAACTACCATATTTCACTTGTGGCTACCGCCACTCATGAAATATTTATTCCCATATCACTCGATGAAAATAAATTATGTATTTATAGAAAAAACTTGAATATCCTCTATATATTATATATAATTATAGTATATATATTATATTATAATTATAGTTTATATTTATATTAATATACTAAATTTCACTTCAATGTAGTTACAACATGAATTACAACATAAGTTGTATAAGAATATTTCATATTTTCTATAAAAGTGTAAATAGGAAAAGTAGTCATCAATGATAATGATAGACCACACTCTATCAACCTAATCACATTCACATGTTTTCACATGAATCTTTTAATAGTTGTAAATTTTGAATACGTGTCGAATACAATACCATACAATTCCCTTAAAGATATTTGTGCAATGTCGCTCTAGCAAAGGCCCTGTATCATCATATTTTTCCCAATACCTTTTCCTAATATTTAACGTTTATGTTCATGACAGCATGTATCATATTTGATGTTCAAAGTATTTTAGAGGTATCCAAAAATATTTTCAGTAAATAAGTGATTCTAGACAAACCATATTTGCATACATCTACTTTGGAAAATAACACAATACTTCTGCTTAGATTTTGAGCCGCTTGTTCCTGTAATAAAATAATTAAAAAAAACTATTTTGTTCAAATTCAGCTTACTGAGAGTCACATTTTCAAAACCTTATGCAATCATTAAGCTTAACTGGATGCTGAGCAGATAAAGAAGGCAAAACATGTACCTAAGCTTGTAACTATCGTAAGAAGTTTGATAAAATTAACTTATCGACAAGATAACAAACTTTAAAGAAAAGTGTAATAAATACTTATATTCAAAAGCTTTATAACCGTCAGTGATCATTAATGGTCTTAATAAAAAACTGCAAGTAAATGCATTTGTTTTAAAAATACCATCTCTGATTAAGAATTATGTTGATTTACGCAGGTTGTTTGACTGTTGTAGATTATATTGACATTCCAAGGCAATTAATTACATTCATGATATAGGTTAATTGCAGTGGAGTTAACTGTTATCCATAATACTTTAGAATACATATAAATTTGTGACAGCACGTCTTTTGAAATAAGTTTATTGTTTCGATTAAGACGTCCGCAAATGCGATTTTGAAAGTATATTTAGTATATAGTACTATAAATTGAGACAGTAAGAAAAAATTGAAAGTCTTTGAAGCAACCATACAATTACCACAAACACACTATTGAAGCTCGTTGCTAAGATTCAAATGGTATTTTATTCAATTTATAGTTCAAATTGAAACGTTTAGGCCTTTGAGACAAACGATTTTGTGTTATATATGTAGATACCATTTTGCCATGACTAAGATAATATTCAAATATTTTTAAAATGCGCTTGAAACAAATATCAAACATTTGCAATGATTTGTTTTAGCTTTTTTAACAAATCGCAACAACAAATCACGGTCCTGCTTATTGTTCCACTATCCTATTGTTGCCCTGATCATATCGATGATCAATTCATGGCTACATCCGAATGTTCTTTGTCGCGATTCAGACACATTTTTTACTTATTCTACTGAAAGTCATTCAGGACTATGACTTATATTACCAATGCTAGTACTACCCTGGAATAATGGATTGACCTGTATATGAAAGGAAGAAAGCCACGAAACAAGTCACAGGAATAATTTTCTTCTGTTTATATTGTTAATCTTAATTTTCTTTCGATATTTTATGTCAATGACAAGGTCACATATTTTGAAAACACAAGAGTCTTTCTAAATTTGATAAATTTGTTACTTAAGGCATGACATGAGCATAATAATTTTGAGACAATGTTATGCAAGCTGTTGAAACTGCCATACTTTGTTTAACCCCCCTACAGCTTTGATATCCTTTATACCGGTAAAACGTATTATTAAGATCATGATCAAATTTACGAAGTCGATTTTGCAATGCAATGATAATATTAAAAAAAAAACGAAAAAAAATCTCATCCGTTTATGTCAATAGTACAATATGAGTGTGCTTACTTTGATTTTACAAATTATTTTAATGACAAAATCGTATTGCATTTACACCGTGTATATTTGGTAACTAAAGAATGTGCAAATAAACCAACATTAACGATAAAACTGTGCAACGCTATGATCTAAACGAGTAACAAAGTTATTAAACGGACCAAAATTTTATATCCTAAATCAAGTTTAAAGAAATGAGTAAGCGCTAACGGCTGGTACCAATTCTATTTTAACCAGAATTGCAATTCTTTCAAAATCATTCGTATGGAAGTCTTTTGTGTTTCGTCAACGTTAATAAGTACATGAACGCATTTAAAACGCTTTGTTTCTTCACACCCAGTATACCTTAACATTGCGTGCTTGTTTTCTTGATTTATTGTTGGGTACAATAGACGAAATGAATATGACAAAAGTTAATTCAGATTGAAGTCAACTGTATGATATTTTATTACAATATGTAAAGCTTTCACAATATGTCTCTTGAAACGGTTTGATCATCATTTTATCGATACTGCCTTAGATTCAAGATAAAAGTGCTGTTTCCTGTTTGACCATTTTTGGTGACTGAAGATATTATCTGCTCTTTATATAAGGAGCCATTACAATCGTTAAATCAAAAACAAAAAATCTGAAGGAATACTTTAAAAAATATTCGGGACATAAACGTTTAATAACTAGACATAATTACAAAGGTAAAACATTTCGTAAACAAATGTACTCTTCTTGCGAAATTCATCGACACTGTTTGTGTCCGTTACTTTTTGCTGCGTACAATTGCACAGATTTCAGTCAGTTTCAATACTTTGTTTCTTACGAGTGCAGAAAAATTGCTTCCTATTGGTAAGTTTGATGGTGTCTGGCACTGAACATGGTACACTTGGGGCACTTGGAATGTCTGGGCATTGCTTGCGACTGTTGCCAAAGTTTCCAAATTTACACAATCATCTGGCAGTTGTAATGGTGTTGCTGTTAGAGGCCCACTGATATCAAACACTGTAGTCTGCTCCTGGGTGTCAAGGCATGGAGCCTCTTCTGTCAGGGTGTGGGTGGGGTTCTTTGCCTCATATTGGATCTTTTTTTTTTGTTTGTTTGTTTCATTTTACGCCTTTTTCCAACAGTATTTCAGTCATATAGGCGGGTAGTTTCCTAACCATCGTTCCTGGAGAGTTACACCAGTACTAGACTACCTTCCCATATTGGATCTAAATTAAAACAGTTTATTTTTATGAATATCTTACTCAGATAAGCATGCCCTAATTTCATAATTTTGTCATATAGTCCTCCCAAATTAATATATAATTTTCCCCTATTATACACCAGAACAAACATGTTTTTTGTTTGTTTGTTTCATTTTACGCCTTTTCCCAACAATATTTCAGTCATATAGGCGGGTAGTTTCCTAACCATCGTTCCTGGAGAGTTACACCAGTACTAGACTACCTGCCTCTGCGCTAAACTACCAAAGCATCTCCCAGGGATCGAACTCACGCCAGAGAGGTTACTGGATTAGAAGTCATTGACTCTAACCCCTCGACCACGGAGGCGGTGAACAAACATGTAATTGCATTCTTTCTTATAATTTTTTTGGCAACTATTTTTCTTTGAGTGTCCAGTTTTCACAAAAATATTGCTTTTATTCAAACTGCCTGATATTGTTATCCAAAATATGCCAATATTTTTTTATTGAATTTAAAACTTCTTATTTTCAAATAAAATTAGTGCATTTTCTAACATGTAACTGACAAACAAATATATCAAATTATTTCATAGCTAATAAAATAAGTAAATGGTAATAGATTTACATTCAGTCACTGGTTGTGTGCTAAGTTTTTGAAAAGAATAAAGGTGAACTATTAAAACAACAAAAATACAGAACCAAAACTAGAAATGTGTCCATAGGACACGGGTGCCCCCACCGCTCCACTGTTCTGTTAATCTTATGACTCTAGGTCAAATACTTTTTAAGTTACGTGCGACACAAAAGAGAACGGACGGACGGATAAGGGTAAATGTAAATGCCCGCCACTAAAGTGTGGGCAAAAAAGGCCTTGATTCCATTGAACTGGATAGCATAGAGAGTGAAAAAGTTACAAATGATGAGTGATTAAAAATAAAATCAATCAGATATTACATACATTGACATGTAATCTATTTTCCCTCATAAAAAAGTGGGATATTGATCCTTTGTGAAGAGTTAATTATAGCTAGTTAACTAGACCATATCGATATCATACACAAAGACAACTGGCACTGTTTGGTGTATTGTAAGCTAACGAGTTGTATATTGTGAAATGTGATATATTCCAGCACAGTATAGGACATGTATACATAACAATGGGAGGTAGCATCTATAAGTGTATATATCCACTTAGCCAATGCATTGACTTGAAAAGGCATGATTTAATATATATTTCAAGCAAGCTAAGATTTATAAAATAGATTATTAACATAAACTGTTCAAACTAGTTTATACAGCATTATATACTTACCATTATACATAGTAAGCTAAGATAATTATCAAGCTTAGTATTCACCTGTTATTTAAAGTTAATTTTATGTTTTATTTTGCTTTTGTAAAAAATAAAATAAAAATATGTAGAACTTGAATATGCAGACTATATACTTGTGATACTGTTGTTTATTTGTTTTCCCATTAATGACAAAACTACTCCTTGGCAGGGTCACCCTAACTGCTTCCTTGGTGTCATTTATAACCAGTATTTAAAACAGTGTGGTCTGTGGAAGCTGAATTGAGCTATGATAAGTTTGATTCCAGGCCGTAAATTCAATTGAAGATGAAGTAATAATATATAAGAGGGGAGCAGTGGCCTAGTGGGTAAGCAGTCAATGCGAAAGTCAAAAAAATTTCCAGCCACAAGGACTGGGATCCTTAGATTTATTTCCGGCTCTGATGATTTTTTTCCCAGCCCGGACTCTGAAAGGTATTTTTTTGTAGGGCTGGGGGAGGGATATTGCCATAATTATAAACAAAAATATTTATCAAATATGAATTATCAGACTCAACTATAAGATACTATGAAAAAATATGAGCCGTGTCACGACAAAACTAACATAATGGGTTTGCATCCACACAGTCTGATCAGTATTCATGCTGTTCGCTTACCAACTCTTTTATAAGTAGAGTAACTTTGAAGTTTTGCATATTAATGATATTTTAGATGCCAAAAATTGTTTCAAACTGGCTGAAATTTTTCGGACATGAGGACTGACTGTATCAAAATTTATCTCGGCCCTCCTGATTTTTAACGGTAGACAGACATTTCACTATTGAGACGGTTCACACCAAGACGGTTCACACCAAGACGTTTCACTCTCAAATGGGAGTGAAACGTCTTCACTCCCTTTTTTATAACAAAATTATTTTGATACTTATGATATACTAAAATAGACCTAAAATATTGAATTAAATTAAAATAGACCTTAAATTTAATAAAAATAAATTTAAAAAGGGGATTTCACTTTTTTTGTCAACGACTTAAAACTCAGTACTTTAAGTTCTATCATTTCAGTTATCTTATCTTCTTTATTGTTGTTTTGAAATCGGGTGTTTTTCTATTCTTTGATCCATATGTGCAATTATCACATTATTTCACTTAAAGAAAAAATAGTTTTGATTAAAATAACATTTTAATATAAATAACTATTTGATCTTTTGTAAACATGGACTCAACAGGCAATTTTAATTTAAAGCATAACAATCTTGTGACAACACTTAACTTTGAGTAACGTGTTGTTTTTTGTTTTTGTTTTTGTCATTAATTTTAAACATGGGATACAAAATTGTTAAATTATTATAATGCTAGCATAGTGCTTTTGCGATATATGTAAAAAAAATTAATGGCCATTGAAATCAGAAATATCTTTAAATTAAATTAGAAACATTGGGACTTTTTCAATATTTGTCATGTATAATCATTTTTTGTGTGACTAAAATTCATTATTATACATGTATAAACAAAACTTATGGAGAAGTTTCTGTTTAAATTGGGTGTTGTCAAAAAATATTTTAATGGTTAAATAAACCACTAATTAGTAAACTGCTGATGCTTAAGTGCAGTGTTGATACAACTGTCAAACTGTTCTTTAATATATCAGTGTTTATACAACTAATTAGGCGATGAGATAACACCACAATTACTTAAGTTTGTTTAATGGCTACTGTTTAATAAATTGATGAAGAAAATAATTTTAAAAGATAATTTATTTTATACACATTTTTTCACATTTCAATGTTTTAGACTTACAAAAACAATCATTATATAGTCAATATATTTAATATACTGATATTTTTTATTATTTGAATAATATTAATTACTTTACTGGTAGTGATTTTAATATTTAAACTGATTCTTATAATATGTCTTTGTTGTTCTTTCTATGTTATTCTATTTTTTTTTAATTTACTATACAGTAAATAGAATTATCTCATGTTGTTACACTTATAATAAAAGTGATATTTCAGAAATTTGTCTTTCATTTACACCTCTTATCACTCAACCCATAATTAAAGAGTAATCTTCTAATAATTCAAATTAACAATACCATTGAAATCAACAAAATGAAACATCAAATTAAATTTCCTTTTAACACTGTTAAACTTTGATATTAATGAAATTAAAATTTGCTAACTTTCCTAGTATACTCGGTTCCTATGATATCAAGGGTTCTATGATATCAAGGTATTTAAATTTTCTGTGACTGCTACTATATGCAACACACGATGATGCTAATATTTGTAAAACTTGCACACTAGATTCATTTTCATCTGCCAATAAATTTAATTTGGTGAATAATGAATGTATTTGTGGCAAGAAAACTATTTTATAAAACCTTCATATTTGACTACCATTTTCCTTAATGGTTTTTACAGTCAATTAAAATATGTGATAAACACATATACTGACATATAGTCTGTTCATATAGTTTTAATTTCATAGCAAGTTAACCGTTGGAAGTTTTTCACAACTTAACTTGAAAGTTTTGACCCATCTATCTTTCCATACTTGCTTTTTTTAGGATTACCTTGATACCGTAGTAACCTCCTCTGAAATTACCCAAAATGGCAGACATTGAAAATATTCTAAAAAATGTCATTTTTATTGGTTCTTTTGAAATAATTTTTTGACAAACAGTTCTGGAAAAGGTTCAATTATAAGATGGAATAAAAATCTCATTCATTTATGATATTTATATTTAAATATTTTCCGATAAACGTTAAGTACCATGAGGCATGATATCATAGAACCCCGGGCTAAACATCTCTAAAAATTGGGAGTGAAACGTCCATACAATTGACAAAATGGGAGTGAAACGTCTAGGTGTGAACCGTCTTGGAAGTGAAATGTCTCAATAGTGAAACGTCTTGGGAGTGAAACGTCTGACGTTCATTTTTAGCTTGCGAGGTCCGATGACCGACAGACTTTCGCATGGACTGGGTTAAGGTGTCTGCCTCTCAACCCTTGGATCATGGATTCGAGCCCTTATCCAAAAATTGGGTCATGTTTCTTCATATGACACCAGTACTGGTTAGATTCAAAAGTGATTAATGTAAGTTGCAAGAACTTGTTTGGTAATCAAGCTTAGATAAATATTAAATATTTACACAAAGTAATATTTATAGTTTTGATTTGGTAAAGAAAAACTCAGGCTTTCTCAAAAAATGTTTGAAAATGTAAATGTTGACACTAAACCAAAAGCAAAATATATAAATAAATTATGCATTAACTTGAAGTCATAAACACTGGAAGACTGTCCACCATGAAAAATGGCTAGTTGCCACTCAACTCCTTTGATTTCTTGCTATTTTTGGTCCAAACAGTCTATACCAGCAGTATTTGATAGTTTTATTGCAATTAATTTAGATATGAAATGAACAACTGCAATCTAAAAATAAAAACCTACTTGATTTTTCTTTTTTTTTTTCAAGCAGAACTTCTGAAGAGTGCCTTCTTTTTTGTTGAATTTCTAACCGCTTCCCGGCGGTGACTGAAAAAATGGTGGGCACGGCGTCTGTCTTGAGAGTTCTCCTGAATGTTGCTTTAAAACCAATTGTCTCTAAAATTGATGCACTATGTGTAAATTGATCCTCTTCAAAGTGTAGCGAACACAACCGACTGTTCTTATTTGGTGAATACACTTTGTATTTATTAGCAGAGTTTGCACGACCGATCTTGTTGCACCAAACTTTTCGAAGTTTCTTGTCTTTCGGAAATCGAAAAAAAATCACCTTTTCTCGACCTGAGAGAGAATTACAGCCAATGGCAGCACACAAAACCATAACTAATCCACATGTAAATATCCAACAACATGAAAATACACAATAAACAAAAATCCAAAGAATGTAATGCCCGAAAAACAAAATTAACTGTCGCCTTGCTAATCATGTATACATGTAATGGCGGACTGACATTTCACCAATGACGTCACAGCGTAGTTTAAACAAGGGAGGTAAGCCACTTAACGCAAAAATAAAAAGACGAATAAAAGTCATAAAAACTACCGTTTTCTGGCTCAATATAATAATCAGACAATATTTAACTGATAATATTACCAATTTCTTGTGGAAATAACGTTTAACCGATAAATTCTGGTTTTTCTTTAAATTTGACCTTTAATGTTAACAATAAAAATAAATTCAGCCGCTTTCGGCATTGCAAAAACCATTGCGATAGGCTATTTACAAGTTGTAAATAAATCCGGACTTACTGTATAATATTATGTAAATTACAACATGTCATAAACATCTGCCAAAGAAATATAATCATAGCTGTCGGACTAAACAAATACTTATTTTCTTTATCATATTTGTATAATAACGATATTTCATAGCAACTGCATGAAAATATCTCATTACACTTAAACATAAAGATATTCAACCTTTACTTCAAAAAAATGATTAAACCATGTAAAGAAATGTATTTATCTAATTTAATCCTCCACAAATGCGTGTTTTAAAAAACACATTTCAATTGACGCTTTTCATTTAAACTACATAAGACCTAAACTCTTGAATGAGTCAATATCGATACCGACATTATTTAAATTTTTAGGAATATTTATTAATTCCCGTTACCTAAGTGCAAAGGTTTTTGTACAATGGTCTGTTGATTTTGAGTTGTACACCCTAGGGGATTGTGATTTTATAACTTATGAAGCTCAAGAGTCACTGAAAAAGTGTTAGCTCTCTGTGCCTATAGGAAAAGACAATTGTTTTTAGTGTTTCCAAATATAACACTATAATGTACTATATTAAGGTGAGGAAATGTGAAAGCTTGCAGAAAATCATGTGAGTTTAGTTGCAGTATTTCTAGGGCCACTGGTTTGCTGACGTTTTTTCCCAAATTGCAGTGATTTTGATGAAATGATTCTGCTGATTCTCATAATGATGACAGTTATCGTAATTATTGTCAAATATCAAGCTGTAAGTATTGATGAGCATTTACACGACAATGCTTTGATCATGCTGTTATTCCTTGTGATAATGATCATGTTTTTAATCATCATTATTATAAAAGTCATCTAAATAATTGAAAAAAAGATGTTGTCGATAATGAAACATTGATTTTGTAGATGGTGAACATGTGGGTGATGACGATAGTGATACTACTGCTTCTCATTTTGATACCTGTAGTCTTAAAAATTGAAATAGTCATGTTCTTGATGAATCTGATGGTATGTAGAAATATAAATATAATTTGAAATACAGGGACAGACAAAATGAGCTTAATAAAGCTATAATAAGTTAAAATTAATAATTGCTGTACTATTTCATACTTCCAAATACATTTTGAATTGCATAAGATATGAAGTTTTCCTGCCATTAAAATCTATATAGCTGTATTGGTGAGTTCAATTATAATAATTATTACTTGACATCTCCTATACATGTATATGTGTGTTACCAAATAAGTGATTTAATATTCATAAAAACGTTAACATAATCAAGGTTCATTCATATTATATTCATCAATGTTGCAAATATTTGTGAATGACAATTAAAGATAAATATCATATTAATTATTGATCAGTGCAAAATGCAAAATATGGAGACGAACTTTAGCGTTTCTGAATATTTTCTTTCAATTATGTTTTGGCTATTTTACGCAATCACAGATTTCAACGGCTGTAACAGATATGAAGTATACTATTTTATTGATTCTGGAATTTGTTTTATTGAAAAGAACCTAAGTAACAATATATCATTAGCTTATCTAAATTATCTTTTATTATAATTTATGATCGAATTACCATTGACTTACTATGATTCCTTTAGATGGCTTGAAACAGCAGTAAGAAGGTTGGCAACAACGAAACGCTACATCATACCAGAACTGTATCTTGTGGCCATATTATGCAAAAAAAAGTTTATATGCTGCAATGGCTGCAATGATTAATTAATCCCTGATTTCTTTTTAGAAATCTTTAAAAAAATAAGGTACAAGCATGAGATAATGATATGATACTTATTTCTGTTTGGATATATTTTACAATGAAAATAGCTGTCAACCGTTCTTAATTCTTTTCAGAGTAACATTGTAAAACATTAAATTCTATAGACCAAAAAATCAAATTATTTTTAAATTCTAGAGTTATTACGTAACATCATATATCTTTATTAATTTCAATGAGTTTGATTTGACAAATATCTAAGTTTTATTATTTCATTAGTTTTGCCCCTTAGTGCAGCAACGAATTTCCTCTAAATAATAAAAAAGTGGTTACTACATTACTACATTAAGGTGAGTATAACAGTCAGTCACAACTTTCTGTTGACATAATTTGTGTTATGATAATAGAATATAAACACCATATTTGGCATTAATATATCATTTCATTTTAAGATTAACTAGCTAGATCTAGTGGCAACACTTTAACATATGGGATATGGGCCACATCATGTGAGGCCTCCATACTTGCATCACAATACCAGAATGTTACAACTTAACAACATATTATTTCTCTTGGATCTGATTTCCATTTACTTTATTTCCATTTATCATTGATAACAGCTTTATTCTAGTTTTTTTTAGTATATATTGGTAATATCTAATTGACAGGAAAGTTATCAATATCAAATAATAGGACAAAATACTCGTGATAACTAGATATTTGATAAAAAAAACTGGACTTGACTAGTTACATTTTTATATGTATTGTAGATTTTATGATGATGTTCCATTGAATTCTCAATTATTTTTTCATTACATGAATAGTACATAAATACATAAATAAGATAATTTACTTGTATAACAGATATTGGTGAGACAGTGGGTATATATAATATTTTGCAGCCGATGCTTTTCACATGGTGAAGCTAATTATCAAAGACGAAATCTTTTTAACCATACTCACAACATTATCCATCCTGTTACTATAAATACTAACTATATATTTCAATTGAACGGAATATGACCCCCTATGCACAAACTGGCATTAATCTAAATGAGCAACCGACCATGACACTTATTCGATTCTGGAATCTTCATTTAGGAATAGTGCTAGTATGTTTAATGATAATCTATTCTAATTCACACGTTTTTACAAGTCATGGTTTATATTACTTTAAAATAGAGAAAAGCAGAATCTGAACACGGCAAATTGAATATATTTCAGGCTCGGTTTGATTGAGCCTGTTGATGGACGGAACTGGAAAGAAATTGCATAATATTGTGGTGACCTTTATCTGCGCCAAGGTCACCAAATTACTGTGATTTGCCCCTTCGTCAACTGAACCAAACTCGATAATCATATCGAAAATAACCTTAAAATAGATTGCATGATACATCATTATGTTCTTAAACTCTTTGAAAATATTAAATGTTTTTTATTTGTTTGACTTAATTATTGATTAATGTATTAGGGTGTTGGGTAAATACATGTATGCTGAATTTAATATTTTGTAAGACTAAGAATAAGGTGACTATTTATTTTTCTTCTTGCGCTTGAGAGCATACAAATTATAAATTTAAGAAAATGGTGTGGGGTCTGTAGATATAGCTTTAAAAATATATAAGTATTGAAAACATTTTAAAAGTGCCTATTATCGCGTGTTTTGTTTTGTGTTACTTTTTTGTGCGCTTTTTGGTTACAGAATGGTGATATGTTTTGATTTTGATGTTGTTCTTGTAGATATACCTGTTGTCAAGTTCATCAATTGATGTGCATCATGACTTAATGTATACGTTCAAATAGCCCAACATGAACAGATTAAGTTCATGGCATTTTGAGTTATTGTCTTTATATTTCACCAGATAAATTCATATAATACTATCATTGTGTTTTATACGTGTAGTGCTGTATTATTTAAATAGAAAGAACTTTTATCCCTTAATAAAATTTAAAACGGCAAAATTAGAAATATTGCCAAAAAGGTTCTGACTTGTATTTTCTATATAACTTTTAAATCAAATTCAAAATTATAACCACCAGTCAATCAGAATCAACTTGGTTCGAAGTAAGAAAGTCCGAATCAATCAATATTTTCATGTACACATATTTATGTATTAAAGCATATTATTTTCTAAAACAAGTCGACAACTTATCTGATAAACATGAACTTCTTTGACGAAACCAACAGATACTTATGAATGGTTACTGAATGCGTATTGTATCAACTTTTTTCAATTTAAGGTGCATTGCAAATGCATTTCCAACTGCATTTATAAATACAAGCATAAAATGTAAACAAATGAACGCACATTTTGAAAGTACAGCGTGTCATTTAACGTCTTAATAATTTGTATTAATCCGACAATCCTTTGGAAATGCCATTTCAAGTGAATATCACAAAGGATGGGGTACCAAAAAACCTCAAAAATCAGTCATCCTTCTGAATTCTATAGCTGGTATCTACAACGTACATACACACAGTGCGCCATATATGATTGAAGAATGAAGATAAAAGTAAATACGTTCTACACAGAAAAAGACAAAATAAAAAGACAAATTAATCAATATTGATTAAGCCAATGATTATCAAATATATGTCTTATCTAAATACTTTAAATGCACCATTTCAGTAAATATAAATGTGCATTGTACTGACTAAATTTGCGTTTTAATATTAATAGGATGTTGTCTCTGTAATAAAAGCAAACGTGTTTTGCAGCTCATACGAAACAAAACGGGCCCAGGTAAAAAGACGGGAACACGTGTGATAAACAACACCGTTATTTTCTATACAATTGTACATTTTAAACCGTCTGCTCACATAATCTTTTCTGTTGCTAACATAACTAACTACTGTTTGAATTAGTCGAAAAGTTTTATATAAAAGCGAGAAACATACACGAGAATCAGGCCTATACGGTCATTGATACTTCTAAATAAATAATGAAACTATTTTAGAATTGCTAACACCAACATAATGCAACCCTTCTGTCACGGGTATATATGCATATAAGGTTATAAATTCAATTATATTTAAACTCAAAGTCTTGAGTAATATATATAGTAATTCCAGATTTATTTAACAGATTTGTATAACTTTTGTAATACCTATGTCCATATGACGACACATTTGTGCTCATTAATCTCAACCTCTTGACCACAATGGTTTGGGTCTAATGACTGTTTGGAATTTGGACATGTGTAAATAAATAAAGGTAATTAGAATGGACTTGTGTTTTGTGAATAGTCACAACAACTACCGACACAATGTTTAAACAGGATATCACCTGTCAATGTACCTAGTGCATCAGCGTTCAATCCTTAAAGTCGACAATAATCAGTAATAAAATTGATTTGAATTATAACGACAAAAAACAAAAGCAATTAATAAAGTAAACAACATCACATTCTTCAATCGTTAAATGCTTTTATTTTGACTATCAATATCTCTGTAAATAATCTTTAAGTAAATGTAGTTTAAAAGCCTTCTTTTAAATATTAAAAGGATCTGTCACAAATCACTGAGAAACACAAGTAAAAGTTCAATTGATTTTTCAATTTGCATTTTCGTGAAAACGAAAATAACACATTCCCGTTTAATAAATGATAGTCGGCATACATCTCGTAACGTTAGCAAACGTAAATTTAGATCATACCAAGTAAAAAATGAACACGTCTAGGCCTTGACAACATAGTTAAAATGAAAATAAAGTTGACTCACTCTTTTGTGACGACTTTTGAAACTGAGGTAGCGAGCTCTAAAACATGTATGCAGTTCTCGACATATTAATTCTTTGCCTACACGAAAATCGTGATTCGCGAGAAGATTTGTTCTGATAAAGTGCAAATATGAAACTCACAAACTTAAAGAATGATAAACTATATACGAATGATAGTGGTAACATCTGCAAATGTATATATATTAACCTGTGAAGTTAGTACATTACCGGAATACATTGCCCTTAATCATAATCATATTCACATGAATATGCATTGTGTTTAGTCGAACCATAAGACTTGTAAGTACATGTACATGTTACCTGAATCAGTTTAACAGGATCAAGGTGTTTATTGTATACTTTCACGTCCAATGTCAATTCTATTTATGTCTTTAGAGCTAGAATCATAAACTGATTTCTCCATAGACACAAAGCTGTAAAAAACCTAAGCATCCACTTGCTTTGGTAACGATCATAAATTTGTTTTCTAATGAGTTAATTTGTATGTTAAAAAGAGTTAACTTAAACACAAGCTCAATTGAATCGAACCAGTTACATTTACAATTTTACCGTATTTATCTATTATAAATTTTTTTCTACACATAAGATTCTAAAAATGTGTTTTTATTAAAAGCCTAAATACACTGATTTTGGCTTTTAAAATACGTTTAGGGATGGGCTGAAACACATAGACTGATATATTGTGAGCTTTCGGTAATTTATAGCCTTGAGATCCTTTTAATTCTAACAATTAATTGACATTTTATAAACATGAACGTCTATGAAAACGTAAAAACGTTAAACATGAGGCAATAAACTTCAGAATATTTACTGAAGTATGTTTAACAGATAGTGTATAAGAATATCCACTTGTAAGTTTGCTTTGATTATTTTGTACGCGAGCCTATTAAAATCCCATAAAGTCTGCTGTACAATGAATGTCTGATTTACAGGTAAACGGCGTATATTTTATTTGCAAAGTGTCACACAACATCTCAATCAACCGCGTTTTGATATCCAATAATACTTGAACATGTAGAGTGATTATCTAAGATTATAAGGTACCATAAATAAAACGATATATTAACAACATGTTGTGAACTCAACATTACGAATATTTCTTTCTTTTTATTTAGTTTTAATCTAAAGTCTTTGAGTGATTAGTATCATAAATCCCCCATGCATAAATCACCTGATATGATACAAGTAAAAAACAAAAGTAATTGCTTTCTTTAGAACGAACATTTGGGACCAACAATGAGAGGACAACATATTGTTTGCAGTACTTTTCTTATTCATTGTTTTTATATATATTTAACGTACAAATGTTCCCATTGTAGATATGTACTTTTTGAAAATAAATCTTTTGACATATAACCAAGACAAGTGTATATTTTAATGAAATTTATTTCTAATCTACAAACATCTACTGTGTAATAAGAAGGAGTAATTTATATCTTGTCAAATCTCATCATATCTCCTGTATTTTCATAAGTCACGTATGTTTTATAATCTTCATCAAACACAGGAAATCCTAGATTTAGACAAGCAAATTATACAGGTGTTGGGTTTATTTAAAGTTAATACATTTATATAGTCTGTACCATTAACAGAACAATCAAGTAACAAGTGACAAATTATTTTACTACCGCCTTTGTTTAAATTTCAAATTCAAATAGAATAGTATTCCAAATTACACACATTTCTAAAACAGTCTTCTTTTAAAAAATAAAAACAAAATAAAGACGAAGTTTGCATACAATATATGAAGATTCAAAAAGTCATCCCGGTGCTCAAACCATTCATAGACCTGAAGTGTTTAAGATGTAAAGTGTGTAACCTCTGGCAACAAAACTGCAATTATCGCAAAATAGTGAAATATCTCGTGTTTTGAAGTTTTTGTTCTTGTTAATGCATGATAATAAAAAGATACGAGAATGATACTAATTCAGCAAAGACACAATGCACTTTTTTACTTCAAACCTTAATGTTCATTTGTAATACTACATATTTACCTGCAAACTTCTGAATTGTAAATTTACATCATCGTCAACTTTATTGCCAGAATGAAAGGAAGTGCAAGCACGGTATATGCCAAAGTTGCTAATACACCTTTAAAATAAACAATGCTTAGAATAAATAAAACTGCAACAACAATAATTACAACAAAATCGCATTTTCCCTTTATCTTGTCTCACACATCCTACCTTTTACCAAATATAAATATTTTGGATCGATGCAATAGAATTTGTTTGGGTCCGTACTCTCGTTGCCTGAATGGATTTACCCTCATTAAGCCAAGAATACATGCAATAGAAATTTAGAAATGCAAGTATTTGTGAATACTCTTTTTTGTATTTTTTAAATTGTATAATAACAGTATAATACTAAATTATTAATTGAGTGCATTTCACAAGATAGTTTGTGAACAAGAAATGTCAAACGACACATATGCCACCCCCCCCTCCTTCGTGCTTGTACTATTAGTAATTTTGTTATATAAACATGCCAGAAATTGATACATTTAAGTATTCAGTTACGGAAAACGAATTTAATGCACATGTAACCATGATATTTGCCCTAGTCACCCCAAAATCAGTAACGGTCATTTCTTAAGATATGACCAATCAGTACATGAAATATAAAGACTTTGTGATGAATTGTTTTTAAGAAACCATTCTTACATTTAAGGCACCTATGGCCTTGATCTTTGAACTAGTGACCCCACGATAAATTGTATTTATCTATTACCAATCAGTATGTGTAATATGAAGACTTTGTGATAGTATTCAAGATAATAAGCGCTAACCATTTTGACATTTAAGGCCCATGTGACCTTGACTTTTTAGCAATGACATTTAAAAGAGTGACCCTTATGTAAATAGTACATGTATTTGCAAACTGATGTCAGCAGCGATTATTATGATTTTACCCATGCTCACATACATAACCAAAAAGATTCATGTACTTTTCAAATCTATGTATGCACCGTTTTTTTTCCCCAAACTACATGTACATATAACTCTACACACCTGTGTTTCCTGCGGGAGCACATTTGTCAGCAGTCATCTTGAACCCGTCAATGCATTTGCACTTTGTTGCTGCGAGGTCACACTCGGCATGGTCAATAGAGGCACATTGGGACCCATTTTCACTGCAAGCAACGCTAGCTACCTCTTAAAGTAGCAAAGCGTTTGATTTAAAATTAAAATTGTTATGTGATTTCATTTCTTTGAAGATAAAAGAAAATCAACTAGACTAATTGATACTCTACGATGTTACATTATTCAACTCTTTTGAAGACTTGGTATAGTCTTGATAAGTTCAATATCTCGTCAATATATGTAGTTGAAAACAAATGTCAGTAAGTTGAGCGATAAGCATATAATTGGCTGCATAATTATGTAACATGCACGGCCTAGCTGTTAAACTATAACAAATGAAATGATTGGAGCAATTCAAATTTAATGTTAGATATGTATTCTTATGTTATGGCCTCGTTGCCAGTTGAATGGTCACAAATGATTAAAAATTTGTTTGTTCAAACTTTTGAATTTAGTTAATTAAAAAAAGTTATTTTAATAACAGGAAAGTGCTTTGTTTTATTTTTGGATATAACTCAATGTGTACACCTTACTGTTTAAGAGATGCATTTCTTAGATATAACAAGATTCCAAGCAATAATTTATAATATTGATTTAACATTCCCAGACTGACTGACCGAAGCTTTGAGCTCTATTTTTACCCTATAAGAAGTAATATTTGATGATCGTTTATTGAAGGTGTTAAAATGAACCATCCAAGAATAATATAGGTTCGAGTTATTAAGAGGACGAACTATCCCGTTATTTTACAAATAGTAAACTATGTCCGTTTTTTTAAGTAATGGTTCTACATGAATTGTTAAATCTCATCAATTGTTAATTATGTATGGTGTACTTACTTATTAAAGATTAAACCATTCATTTGAACCCAATATAGCATATTTGTACCGGCAATATAGGAATAAACCCATTAAATTTAATAATTAAATCTAAGTAAAGGAGGACTATCGGCACAATTTTATCAAATAACTTATTTATAAAAACGTTTGGCCGACCAGAAATAAACAGGTGATTTAATATTTAATTTTAAAACATCAAACGTTGCGAATGGATAACATGTATAACTAATGTACGAGTTTGTCCTGATAATAAAGTTTAAATAAATTTGACAGAGAAGTTCAAAACAAATAATTGTTGTAATGTGTAACTCACTCATAACACATGTGCTTCCATCTGTACTGTCTTCGGCGTAGGTTGTCCCACATTTACACTTTAGACTTGGAGCGTCACATGCTGAATGAACAATTGAGGCACATTCATTTCCTCCGTCTGTACAGACAACTTCAGATACTCTTCCTAAAATTCACATATTTATCAATGTTTTAGTTCAAGTTTAACAGGGAAGACGACGGATTTGACATCGTGCCTATATTGCGTTGCAATAATATATATTATTTGCAATGACCTTCTTTGTCAGTCTCTATAGAAAGAGAGGTTACACACAAATTCGTGTAAAATAGAGGAT
The DNA here is from genome assembly GCF_026571515.1 of Ruditapes philippinarum. Taxonomy (NCBI): domain Eukaryota; kingdom Metazoa; phylum Mollusca; class Bivalvia; order Venerida; family Veneridae; genus Ruditapes; species Ruditapes philippinarum. The sequence continues at coordinate 29,967 of NW_026854822.1, read as the reverse complement.
ATTGAATGGGTGTAAGTTTAAACCGGAACGAGTTAAGTAAAAGTATATTGTGGGAGCCCCTTAGTTATGAACCCACACGATAATTTTATTAATCACATACCTTAAAGGGTACTATGTTAAAGTTAAAATTTCTGTGTTTAAATTGAATTTTTATACAGGAATTCTTGCCTTAAGCCCTTTACGAAATTTTCTTGATAATGCAAGTGACGTCACATAATGAATTTCACCGCCGTGCAATAGCTGTTTTAACGGAATCATAAAAGATGTGAAGGGATACGATTAAATTGCATATTTTATACACAATAAATATCATTTTGTTGACTTATTATTATTCCTCGTTTAAAGAAAAATTGCAAGTCAATTCTGTGAAGTTGATTTTTCAAACTTGTCTGCATTTTCGCAGTACTTAAGAAACATAAAAATTATTATCAATTAAATGCTTCATTTTAAATTTAAAACAAATGTCTAAAACAATCTCATTAAATACTGAGCGAGCATAACCTTTGACACTGCACGCCACGAGTTGATTTCCATCATCATTACCAGAATTAGGCGATGTACACAAGTACGTAGATATATTTTGTTTTATCATAGGTTTATCATAGGTTAAGGTTAAAGTAACGGCGTAGATATAGTTTCTGAGATATATTCTTCCGAAAACATTGACCATCTAGTGATCCTAGGATACGTGTGAGAAAAAAATTATGACATGTTTTAAGAAATAAAGTAACCGAGACCTCCGGTGATATTCGACTTTGTTGCTTCCATCCATAGGTGAAACAATGCATTTAAATCTACCTTTGTCAAACCAGGTTAACTGGAAAAATGGTAAATCTCTTTAAAAAATAATTTGTCTTTCTTTCGTTAATGTTGTCCAAAATTGCGTGAACTCTTCAATCTAATGAACCTTTTTTTTCAGTTTCATTTTTTCTTCGAGCAAACAAGATTGTCCAATTGATTTCCAGATTATCAATATTTAATGTTAAGATAACTTATGATATAAACTGAATTGTGTTGTTTCTAGCAAAAACAATCCTTTAAAGGATTTCTCCTATGAAAGTCTAAATAGAGTCTTAAGAATAACAGATCATGCGCAAACAGAGTTTTCTAAAAAAAAAATCATTATCGACATATTTGCTCCAAAAAACGTACATTCACGTCTTTTGCAGTTTACATGATGAATATGGCTAATTCTACTTCATATCAACAAAACAATAAGTGAAGGCAAACCTAATAAAAAACATCATACGGACATGACTGTTTCTATTTTTTCTATTTAATGATCATTATCTGTACGTATCAGAGTGGTTCAACAACACGTAATTTTTATCAACTCCGCTTCAACAAATTTGACATATAAAATCTTTCGAAAAAGCGCACGTTAGTATGAATAATTATAAACAGGGGATCCTGTGTTATTGCAAATGTCAAAACTATCTTTCTTTGTTAAGCAAATTCGGTCAATTTATTTCTTTATACAACTAAGGTGTTAAAAGAATTAACATTTAAATGCATAAACGTACGTTTGCTTTGTTGGTTTGTGTTGAGGGTGTTAGTGGTCTGAACACATGTAGTTCCGTCAGTAGTATCTTCCTGGTAGCCAGTGTCACATTTACATTTCAGAGAAGTGCCACATGCAGAGTGTGTGATAGCAGTACACTCATGTCCTCCATTAGTACACACAATTTCAGATACTCTCTCTGAATCAAATTTCATCCAAGTTATGTTTTTTACCTCCGTGAACCACAATTATAATCATTGAATGTAGACTGATGTGGTTGCTCATATCACATACAAAAACTACGTATAAATATTTAGAGTTGATTTTTCTGATATAAAGACATGATTTTAAATTCTGGTATAAAATGCAAATTCAACCATGAAATTTTATGTTAGACATTCCATGAATGTTCATGTTTATCAAACAAATGACACATTTTAAATACGTAAATCAAATTTGACCTTGATCAACAAGACTATCTGCAATATTTTTTCTAAACATTGTCTGGTAAGGATCTTTTTTACGACAATAACATGTTTAATGTTAAAGTATCAAAATGAGTTGGTCAGTACATTACTATACGGTAGTTTTACCTTTTTTTTGCCTGAATCAAATACTGTAATTCAATATACTGTCTATATTTAACTCTATATTTACTAATCATTACCCAATATAAAAGATAAAACATGTTGTTGTAATGAATATTGATAAACGTTTTGGTGTAGTTGCATTAAAATCGTTGACCTATATTTGTAACCAATGTAATTGTTAGTTATAAAACGTTCATAAAAGTAAGGATGTACACCATTTGTTTAAAGACAAAATTTTAAGGACACAATATGTATCGTTTAGTTTAAACGTCTCTAAAATAATCTTTATGAATAACAATTGTAACGTTTAGTTTAAGCGTCTCTAAAATAGAATTGTCATAAAAATATTTATACAGCATTGAAAATCGTATTGCATCCTATGACACCTATTTCAAAGGGCAGAGATTTAAAAATTACTGCTTAATCACCATTCTGGTAGGAACATACTTTTCATACCTATTCCTCTAATGGTAACTACTCCGTAGAGACAAAATAATATATTAAACAAACTAAATGTTATTGTGTCGGATCATAAATAAGCAAACGATTTATTCAAAAGTCCTTTTAACAAATGCATGTTTTAATAAGGGAAACAATGAGTCTTACTTTTTTTTTATCTATTTTCCAATTTATATTGATGGCTCATGTTTTGATTACAACGATTCTTTTTCTAAACAGTTTTAAGTTAAGGTAATTATTAACAGTAAAAAGGAAGAAAATGCATAATGATTTGTTTCTATGATAATTTTTTGAAATGTAGATTGCTTGTCTGAAACCAAAAGCCCCATGTTATACAAGTCCCGTGCCCTAAATTATGCGATTCCAGCGAGCTTTTAATGATATACTGCGTTCTAAGGATGACGTCATTTTGCCGTAACGAATGAAGTTGTTAATTCATACGCTTCAAGAAGAAAAAAACGCAGATTGAAACTATTACTCCCGTCATTTCTTTATGAAATATAATAAACTATTTATAAAGTCAGAAAATTGAGAAAAATAAAATTAAATGTTCGACAAGGCTGCACATGACAGCCATTTTGTCTTATCTAAGCGTCGCATTGACGAGAACGTTAAGGTCATGCGCATTTTTCTATGCCAACAACTTAAGGTTATTCCAACCTTCTTAATAAAGCGTCAATATCTTTCGAAAACTTTTGTTTGACCTACAAGATACTATCATCTTATAAGATGTTTCTGCAGTATGTTTTCCGAACTGTTTATAAAAGCTTTGCTTTTTCTTTTGTGTCATCTAATGTCAACTAGATGCCTTATTTTGTCAGATTGTGGAGCTGATTTGTCGAAAGACTATCTGATATTTCGAAGCAGGAATGTTCTCAAATCGATTGTTGGCATTGATTTGTCAAATTATTGCTTTATTTGATCTAAATACTATGCTATTTTGTCAAAATACAGTGTTTAAATGCCTACATATTGTCTTATTTTGTCAAACAGAAGTAGTAATTAGCCAAAGTAGACTATTGAATTGTCTTATTATGTCAATTATTAGAATAATCTTGCCACAATAGGGGGGTGATGACTGGACTTAATCATGCCTTATTATGGTACGCTGCATAATGTCATGCCAAATGCGGTATGACTTGTTCAAAGAGTGTTAAAACCGAGTCTGCAATTCTTATGTAATTTTGTTGTAATTAATGCTTTCGGGGGATCACTTTGTTTCTAGATTTTTATGAAATCAAATAACCGCGCTATCTTGTCGAAATATGGTAGATATTTGTCTAAACTATTTCGTATAATTCAAAAGAGAATCGGTATCTCGTCAAAGTCTGGTGTTTTCTTGTAAAAAAAACAATCCTTTTATGTGTAACAATTGTGTTATTTTGTCCAAATAGTTCTTACTTGAAAAACGCTGTCTGTCCCGTTTTCTACTTAAAAGCGGTGTTAACTTGTCCAAATCATACCTGAGGTCGTTTATCTACCGTGTTATTTTTGTAACCTCGGTTTTGACTTGAGAATACAGTCTTTTGTTTGTGCAATACTTGTGGTATATTGTCGAAACTATCAGGTCTGTTTTAAGGTACTAGACTGAGGCATGGTCGAATGTCACAAAAAGTGAATTTTCAAGAAACATAATTTTTTTGTTACCTGCGTGTTAGAGAAACTTACACATAATCATTGATGCACTGATATTGACCTATGGCTTGAAATTCGTAATATAAAATATATATTTTCTCCAATCTCATGTGAAAGCGTTTAAAGGCTTTCGGTTTGCAAATATGTACGTTCGGTCTAAAAACAATGGTCACGTAATGAGTCTTGAACTGATTAAAAGCGGATCATATTTCAAAAGTGACTAAGTACTATGTCTTAGTTTATTCAACACATATTCAAAAAAAGAAGACAATAGTACTTTTGTATAAAAAACAATACCTTGAGTTCTGTAAGCATCTAAAATCACACACGCGCACACGCACGCACACACGCATGCGCGCACACACACACACACGCGCACACACACACACACACACAATGACATTACAAAGAAAACGATATCGTGTTTTCTACAACACGGATTAAAGCGCTGAAAGCACTGGTAGTGACGGCCTAAACACAAGAGACAAATAAAGAATCAGGCCACACAAGGGTTTTAAGTTATAAAATTTAGTAGAAATAATTTTCATGTGTGCATATCTGCAGTTATAAAATTTTAATTTCACAAGGAAGTTTTAATGTCCTATGCTAGATCGCTCTGAATTTTAATATTAACATTGTGATGCACACACATGCATATTTAACCGCATTAAATGTATATTCAACATTAAGCAGATCATAACGTTGTTGGTCTAGACATTCAAAACTATAGGTCATTATTACCTGTTTCAGGCAACTAGCAAATGGTTTACATTATCATGTAAAGCGGAAAGGAGTAACAATCTTGGTCTTATATTTTTGTTGTTATTATTATTATTATTATTATTGATTGTTCAAATTATGTAAGTCTTATATGAATTAGTAGATATAATAGAAATGAGATTGAGAGCGGAACAAGAAAAGAAAAGGACGAGAATAAAGACCATCAAAGCAAAAGCAATGTTCACAGGACGCAGCCCCGACACACACAAGCTACCATAGTACATAGTACACCCCTAATGGGCACTATAAGGAATTGAAAATTTGACAACATAGGACAGTTATATGTCTTAAATGTCACCTGTATGCAAAATTTAAGCAAAATTTACCGTGTGGTTTATGAGTTATGGACATTTTTATGAACTAAAACTTTGCCATTAGAAGGGATTTATTCAGAAATGAGGAAACTCTAAATAATCTATAATATCATCTTTATGAAAAATGTTTTCCTTTTGCTCATTGTTAAGAAATAAATAATGACATTTAGTTAACAAATTAAACAAGCAAAATGATTGTTTTTATACGAAATGTTTTTATTATGTTTAAAAATGTAACCCTACCCCACCCACTTTTAACACTAATTTGACCATTTCCCTATGTAAAAAGCCTTATTTAAAATATCCCTAAAATTTTCCAAAATGAGAGGCTATTTTCAAAGTTTGCCTAAATTTTCTTTATTGTATATTGGTTGGTCTTGCAAAATATAAAATACTTTTACCGTTTAGTTTTTATTTTATTAAACTTTGAAAATATCTGGTATCATATTTGCTATTAAATTTGGCATTATTTAGTAAATAAATACATACAATAATTATATAATTAAAATAAAACACTTTTTTCTTCCATAGGGGGTCTGAGAGATTAATAAAAAATGTTAAAAAGAAAAAAAAGAAAGAAAAAAAAATGCCCCTTCTGGGGTTTGAACCCACACCCCCTCGGTTTCAATACACTTTACAGTGCTTTAAGCCTATTTGAATACTCTTCAAAGTGGAGACAGTGTATTAGGGGTGTACTACCTTAACTCAGAAGAGGATTCTAGCAAACAAAAAATAGAACAAAAAGAAAAAAGAACACTTTAATTCTAAGATCTGGGTTATTATCGTCGCTAATGAAATAAACTTCAAACTGTCTATATGGTTGTCTTTCTTTATAAGCAAACATTCTTATAAGTTAAACGAATAAACACTTTTTAAATAAAAATTGTCCAAGTTAAGATTCATCTCCCGGTTATGAAAGCTATGTTTATATACTTATACACTAGGATTCAAGATATGCAATGAATAAACAATAATTTGGTGCATTTGTTTACATATATAAGCTGAGAAGAAAGTCATGCCTTTCCTATTTTATAGCTCTGAAATCTTAATAATTATCATTTTGATACACACACTTTAATATTTATCTGCCTTAAATGTATATTTAACATTAAGCAAATTATAACGTTTTGATCTAGACATTCAAAACTATAGGTCATTACACCTGTTTTCGGCAACTAGTAAATGGTATATATTATCAAGAAGGTCGGAAAAGTGTAACAATCTGGGTCTAATTTTTTTCCATTATTATTATTATTGATTGTTTAAATTCTGCGAGTCATGGGTGCGCTAAAAGATAAAGTAGAAACGAGATTGAGAGCGGAACAGATGTAGACAAGACACAGCGAACGACACTTATGCTCCCCTTTCTTAACCATCAAATATGACAATTATGAATACATTGACCTTTAAACTAGTGACCCAATTATGACTAATATGTGTGTGAAATAATTAATCATTTTTACCATAAAAACTATTGAGTTCTTATAGAATCATAAACGATTAATAACTCTTTTTATACGTACTAGATAGAGGCAAGGACTTTTTTTTGTGTGATAACATTAAAATGCATTGTGCTTGTTATAGTAGAAATATCTCTTTTGCATAATTTTGCTCCTCATCTAATTCTTCTAACTATCGAAATTGAAACTTTTCAATATACATTGAAACAAACTTATTATAATTTTTTACACACAAGTAAACATATATTTTTACTTTTGATTGAATATAATTATAAATAAACTAACAATATTTTAAAAATTTCAAAGACAATACATGTATATTTATCTCGGATTTACGTCGAGTACAATTCCATTTTTGAGGGCGTATTATCTAACAATTCATCAAATTTGCTTCCCTTTAAAAAGTTTTATAATTGACCTTTTCGAAAACCTAGCTAAACACCGTTTTCCGGTACTTTTCGGATTTAGCTCTAGGGAATTGCACCAAATGAATTACATAACACAGTTACATGATATTTCTATTTTTCTGTCATTGTTTTACCGATTAAGGTGAAAAAAGATGTGTTTGAAATTAATCAATATTCCTTTGATATCTATTGCAAATTTTTCAAAAAATAAATTCTTTATAATGAAATCAATAAAATTAAAACAGACGTAGTGGAATCTTCCATAATAAAAAAAGTTATTTTCTGCGTAAACTTGAGTATTTACTTTATTTTTTGTATGGAATTATTCATACAATGATATTTAATTATTTTCATATAAAGAAATAACTGTTGTTGTTTTTTTTTTCAATTTAATTTAAAAAAGGCCGAAAACATCGAGTTCGCTATAATTACATTCCATAAGGTGAATTCCCCAGAGCTATGTACAGAAAGTACCGGAAAACGGCATTTATCTAGGTTCTCGAATTCATGATTTTTTTTTTCGTCGTTATATTCAAGTTATTTTAACACGATATGTTAGAGTGTTTAGAAACATAAACAGACGATGTGTCTGTATACTCCGCTGCCCAAAATAAATATCCGTTGAGTATTTTTAGTCATATGAAGTGTGGGTAACTTACGTGCGTGTCTGTGAAAACGAACAATTTCATTTCATTTCTTCACCAAAAGCTCATGTGAAAAATGCATTTTCCAGCGTAGTTGTTTTTAAAGGCTTGAATATAATGTAAAGTATTGTGTTTATTTATTGCAATATTGTGATTTGTGAAGCAATTTGTTTACATTTATTTTGGACACCGAGTTGCCTTCCAGACCTTAGTAGAGCTAATTTAACACCAAACCATGACCAAATAAAAATAAACTTTGAGTACAATATAGTACAATTAGGCAAGTCATCACTACGTTTCTACAAGACAATATTACTGTTTGACATAATAAGACGATTCTATAAAAGTTGAATGTGCATTTGGACTGAATAGCCTGACAGTTTGACATAATCTAAGTAGGTAAACTTAGTATTTGGACAAAATAGCAAAGAGAACAAGGCACTGTTGTTAACACATAACAATACCAAATTTCGACATATTTCCAGCAATGCTGTTTGACATAATAAAATAACGTTTACATAAAAAGCAATTACTTATGATTACCCCTTACTTTTTGTCTAAGGTTAATTCCCCATAGGCCACTGGGATTACTTACACTATAAGTGCAAGTGTACCATGTGACTAAACAACTTGTACTGTTACAGGACAACTTTATTTTAAACAGTATAAAATCTGGTCATGTGGTCTATTTCCTAAAGAAAATTTAAAACAAATGACCGCCTTTTTTCTCGATTAAGCCTCAGTTTGACTTAGTTGACACTTTGTTTTCAAATCACCACAGTTATTGTTCAGGGTAGTAAAATAAATAACATATGGATTTGTGAGTAACAATAAAAATATTAACCCTCGTAAAAATACTGTTAACCTCGGCTAGCGCCTAGTGTAACAGTATTTTCCTTGGTATGATGTTTTAAATGTTACCCACAAACCCATGTATTATGTATGTATTGGCCAGTCAACACTAGTATTTCACATAATAAATTATATTTTTTTAGACAAGATATCACGAATTTTGGCACAATAAGACAGATTAACACCAATTCATAAAAAGCAACATAACAGTAAAACAAGACAATATTCAGACAAGTCATAAAAAGGTTGAACAAGATATCACCACATGTCGACATAATAAGAGTTTGACAAAACGACTGTCTTTAGGCAAGAGCGGCAACTGCCGAATTTCAATATAATGACACGGCAGTCAGACAAAATATGACAGTGTTTAGACAAGTCAATAACACATTTGGACATGACAAATGACAGAATTACTTATACCACCAGTGTTTAATAAAACTAGGCGCACATTTAACAAGATGACGCCAAGGTTTGCCAAATTTAGAAGTGTTTAGACAATTCAACACCCCATTTAAACAAGACTGAGTTTAAAAATGTTGAAATCTTAATTAAAAAAGATGGCGTACATGATAGACATATTAAGACTTCCATAAGGCAAGTAAACGTTGGATTTGGACATATTAGCATGATGATTTGAAGCAATAAGCACCACGTTTTGACAACATAAAATGAGTATTTGACCTAATGACACTATGCACAAATTTAAAAAGTTTGGACGACAACACTACTGTTACACTAAATAAGACGCTTTCTAGGGATAATTATACAAATGTAACATTGCGAAGCTATGGCGTTCTAAAGTCTTTTGTGTATTTAATTACTTCAACATGCGTCATGTTATGAGCTGCGCCGATGTACCGTTTCCGTGGTTACTTCAGGCGGCATAAGACGGTACTAGGTGTCATTTACTCAATATTCTTTTTCAATTTAATAGATGAAATATCAAATGCTACGTTTGTTTTATGAAAACAGCATGCGTGGGTTTTATGTAATCTCCCTCGTAAAATGTCTGAAATAAATTTCTTATGCAATCGTTTATAGTGTTAATCTTAGTCCTTTTGTATATAAGCTTATAACTGCAATATAAGTAAATCGACAAGTGCATTATCAAATTGAAAGCCTCAAAGTCATACCTGCAATTTAAAGAAAAACGGTTATTTATGTCAGGAACTTTTGACACTGGTTGTAACGAAACCTTTTGATAATTGTAAGAAGTCATGATTCTCAATTTATAGTTTTTAATTTTTCTTAAAGCAAGTGAAATTATGCTTCAATTTTTGTAACACCAGTATCGTAATTAAATTGTTTGTGACACGTTTAAATAGTTCTTTCATAAAATGTCATACTCAAATTATAGCCTTAGGAGTTTTATATGATTTATGAAAATACACATAAATAAAGGACAATATTCCAAATTCGGCATGTTACAAATTTTATCATTGCTCAAAACTGTTTGACAAAGTATAATTATTTGTTTATTAGAACAAAAGTGTTAACTGTTGAACATGCCTTTTGAGATACTTATAAAAAAGATACTCTAGCAGCCATCTGTTGCATAGAAAAAAAGAAAATGCTCGAGGCAACTCGATTTTTTGTTTTGATAAACAAGTCTTAAGCAAAGAAAATATGTTGAAGTTTGTTATGCTTTTTACTAACGTTTGCTTTGTAGATTGTGACTGTTAGCGCCTTGAACACATGTACTTCCGTCAGTAGTATCTTCACCAAAGCCGGTGTCACATTTACATTTCAGAGAAGTGCCACATACAGAGTGTTGGACAGGAGTACACTCACTTCCTCCTTTGGTACACACTACTTCGGATACTTTCTCTGAATCAAAATTGAAAAGCACTTTGTCTTTTATCCGTACAATAGGTAGATATGAGATAATTATACTACGTATAAATATTTGATTATGTTTATTACTCTTCTGTAACTAAATGATGTAAAATTATGACTAATAAAAACACAGCCAAAACCACTGCGAAGTTTTATAAATTTGTATTGTTTTGACATTCGATGAATGTTTTATGTGAATCAAATCAAAGACGAAGGATTTCAATGATGTAAAACAAATAAAACTAACTGCAAAATAACCATTTTTCTAAACATTATCTTATATGAGAATATATTAATAAGACAATGACACGTTTAATGCATCAAAATGAGTTTGTACTACTTAACCGTATGGGAAATTAACTGTCTGGAGCAAATATTTTAAATCACCACACTGTTCATGTTAATTAACCATTACCCAATATAAAATATAGTACATTATGAAGCATCGAATATTAATCGAACAACTTCTTTTTTCGGCAAAGTTGTATTAAAATTATTTAGGCCTAGATGTACAGCCATTGGGGATATATATTAATTATGAGACGTTTAGTCTAAACTGTTTAAAAAATAAGTTGTCATAAAACTACTTACACAACTTTAAATCATATTTCAAACAGGTAATATATTTCAAATGGCAGAGATATATACTTGTGGAATAAAGATACAATGTGTTTTCAAATCACCACCCTAGATTGTATATACTATACATACCTATCCCTCGCCAGTATTATTTCTAACAGGAGAATTAGAAGAATATACTAGTAATAATGTTTGATCATAAATAAACAATAAATTAACAAACTTTATATTCAAATGACATTGTTAGTATAACATGCTTTCATAAGGAAAACAAGTTGTCTCATAAATCTGAATTTTTGTTTTTATCTGATTGTAAGTTGATGGCCTTTGTTTTGATCACGAAGATTCCTTTTCAAGAACAAGACCTCTTTAAAGTGTTAAGTTAAGGTAATAAAGGACAGAGAAAATTGTAGAAAATGTAAAGTATTTTCAATATTGTTTTGAAATAAAGACTAATTTGGGTCTAGCATGTTTTTCTATAATAACTGTTGTTTTTTTTTGGCAGTCTATTTGCTGTGGTGTTGAAAATATGCAAAATTACGACTCAATGAGTGCAAACCAAAAATGTATTATTAATATATGCGAACTATCAACAATTATGTCACACATGAATTACGCTGTTTTCCAAAACTCTCTCTCTCTCTCTCTCCGGATACCGACAAACCCTATGTCCTTTTGTCCTTTGTTTTCTACTTACTTTTTATGCATGTGCTCCCATCTGTATTGTCTTCCTTAAATCCAGTATTACACTGACATTTCAAGCTTGTGGTGTTACATGTTGAATGTGTGAGAGTATTACACTCAGACCCTCCGTCAGTACACACCTTTGCAGATACTTTGTCTGTATCAAAATTCAATGTATCTTTTTTCTATTTTAATGAACACTGCAGCCGTAAATTAATTTTAATTAAATAAAAAAGACAAAATTTAAATTCTCATCCAGTTCCTTATTTTTTCCATAATAGATTTACATACATCAAAATTAAAATAAAACTTTACCTATGTTGTGCAGATGAGTTTTTACTGCCTGCTCATTAATATCAATTTAAGTAGCAGTGACGACTACGAACAAGCTTATTAGCGTGTCAAAATTAGATCGGTCGGAATAAAACAGAAGATAGATTTCTTAATTTAATTTTTGTGTATTGCCCCATCAAGAAATATATTGATTACACATGTTTAAAAATCCAAATAAAAATAAATAAAACAAGTATTTTAAGATAAGAAAACAAATTGAAAAAAAAAACGATTTTAACAATTTCATTTCTTCTGTGCGAGAGAAAATGAAAACCATTGACGATTGTTTTCATTACAAATAGTTCGATTTTTCTATTTTACTATTTAAAACTATACATTATAGACACGATAAATTTAGACTTTACATTTAATTTCAAAAGCGTTACCTGCTCTGCAAATGCGACCTTTTAGTACAAGAAATGTTAGTATCACCAATAATCCAAGTCTGTATATGCAACTCATGGTTTCGGTTTCTGAAGACAATATGTGCAATTATCACAAACTGTAGGAACAGTGTTTGAATGTTTAAAAAATGTAATCCGGGTTGGATTAATGGAAATCGGTTTAAATATGAACTACATAACTTTTATTTTCTTAACATATAATTTGATTAAAGTGTTTTATTTTTTAATTGACATCAAACGGAAAAAAGTCTTATACATTATCTATATATAAATTTGAACATTTAATATGATAATTGGATAACACTTTGCTTGTTCAACAGAACACACGTACATATTTTGATAGAAAATTAAACATTAGATTAACAATTAAGTCCTGTAGCTATTTCCACAGTTTTACTTGCAAAGTTTGATAAAATAAATGAGATGAACCTTGACGTTATGATAACCTATTACGAATGAAATTCCGAACGAAGTAAAAAGTAAAGGAATGAAAAACTCAATTGACTCTATTGACCTTTATTCCCATATGAACACTCTGATACATAAATTTATGTATTATAAAGATTCATCATATGTATCTAAAATGAGTCAACTTAAACTAATAGCCTTAGATTCTCCAGTTTCACTGTGTTCGATTATATCTTTATTTTTTTAAATCTTATAGACACGCACAGTGATATTGTTAAACTGTTTTTAAATACCAGCGGAAAAGAAATTAATAAATAGATTAATAATTTATCTATGACATCATTACTGTTAAAAACACGCTTATGCAAACGTGAAAACAACTGTTAAATCGCAAACAACAAATGCCTTCGTTGAACCACAAAGATTGGAAACTATTTCATCTTGGTAAAATTATATCTTTATTTTTACCTAGATAGAATTAATAAAAGTGTTCAAACGTATTTTTCCTGAACCTTTTAATAGAAACCTACCTATTAAAAAATCAGAAATAATTGTTAAATGCAAAACAGCATTTAAAAATAACTCTTAAATAATTAAAACATATACGAGTATATATATATATATAAAGAGTTGCTTTTCTTATGTTAAATTGCAAATATACAAACAGAGGAGCCTAGGTAGAAGTGAAAGCAACCAACCGCCAAACGAAATCTATATTGCCGATGTCACTTACATTTTCATACACTTAAAAGATAAACTTTAAATTAATTATCTTCCTTGTTTAATTTATCTATCAATTGTATACCTAATGAACTATTTAATACGTAACGTTTTTTAAAGGCACAATAAAAGCACTTAACAAATATCTACAACTGAAACAAAAACAACATTAAATTTTGAATATTTAAAGTAAAATTGTTAGTTCAAAACTAATCGTAAATGTAATATACTGTATCTTATTTCTTTCTTCGTTTCATTTTTTCTTGTTTACTTGGTTACAACGTTGCACACATAGTATTATTTTACCCGTTATTTCTTAATCAAAATACACACGTATATTTCATGATACCCCTAACTTTAAGTAAATCAATTATTACAATTCATAAAAACAAAACTGTAAACTTACGTTTTTTCATGCAAGGTTCACGGCAAGTAACTATGCCCAATTGTACAGAAAAACTCCCTTTTATAGTGTTTCTAATGGCTTCTAATAGCAACACGAATAAACAAAACATGTTAATCGTCCATATATTGAACACATGTCTTTTTAAAATTGCTGATCCGCCCATTTGCTGTCACGTGTACACTTTGTTGTGCGATTGGCATTATTATATCTGCACAGTAAAGCAAACACGTTTACAGTGTCTACCATTTTAAATAGTAGTGTTCATCAATAAAAAGCGTGAACGACCTGTGAAAGAATGATGTTACACCATAGCTGTGCAGTTCATTGATTAAAAAATACTAACTTATTGGTGCACTTAAGAAAAAGCTTTACGACACGGAAATTAAATTACGTCCGTATCAGCACTCGTTTATACTTGAGACTGGACGGGTACACTTCAGTGTTGCTGAATGGAAAGCTAATACGTCTTTTTTCGTTTCTTTTTATTGGAGAGGGGAGTATTTGGTTAGATATTGTGACGGGTCAGATGCCTTTGATGCCTTATCAACAAACTATAAAAAGTGGACATTAATTTATTGGAAGCCAGTACTATGTACTTACAGCACTATCAAAATCATCTCAAAATAATTGCATATTCCAATAAATTAAAATATTTAATGTTTATTAAAATGAACATTTCACAGTTTTCTAAAGATAGGATAAAGTAGTTAAACGCACAATGTATTTTTAACCATCTCCTTAGAATAATCATGGAATAACATCGACCCTGATATTCGAAACTCTTCAACACTCAACATGCTTAAATTTATATTTAATACTATATAAAGAACCAACAGTTCCAACATATTTCCTTAATGGCCAGAGCTCCATATCTAAATTGCTGGTACGTTTAAGAAATCATTAAAGTATATTAAATAACGATTTTTGTAATAACGATTTGCGCGCAGATTTATTTTGATAATGTGATACGGTCAGTATAATCGCGGTCATTTTTTAATGTAACCGTTAAGTCGGACAACGAAAACATATTTACTTTCGAAAACCTCGATGTTATCATCCATTTGACATTGAAACACAAATGTTTGGTCGTAAAAAAAATATGGAGATAACGCTTTAATTCTCGAATCTTTAACGAACTTTATCAACACAACCCATCGTTTTCATTCGAAAGTCTTTCATTTATGTACCTGGGTAATTTGCTCTAATCTAATGTACTTAAATACCAATCATTCACAAACTCTCATTCCCCTAAAAGCAACTACAATTATTATAATAATCACTGATTAAGTGATATCAGAATGGCAACCTGTGGATTGATCGCACATTTAAATCAGTATTGCACATTAAATGAATATCAAATGAACTGTAAAATCAATTACATTATTTTAAATAATATATTCATGTTTAAACGAATTATTGTTGCCCTAAAAGATATTTTATATAATATTAACTTTTGAAAAGTGCTTTATCAAATGTTTCTGGATATTGTTGCCCAACCCATTTTCTTTTTGTATAGTTTTAATGTATTTGCTGCAAAAAAAATGTTTAAACTAAGGATAGAAAGAAATCAAATGTTTATGAAACTTCAATGCAAAAATGTGTTTAAGGTATAAGCACCCTAATGCATTACCTCCGCTTTGAAGAGTATTCAAATAGGCTAGAACTACTGTTAACTACATTGAAAATGAGGGCCATGGGTTCAATCCCCAGAAGGGTCAACTTTTTTTCTTTCTTTTTTTTTTAACATTATTTATGTATCTCTCATGTCCCATTTGGAAAGAAAAAAGTGTTTAATTTTGATTTTTTAATTTATATAGGTATTTATGGGCTAAATTATGCTAAATATAGTAATAAATATGGTACCTGATATTTTCAAAGTGTAATATAATCAAAACTAGACGGTAAAAGTATTTCATATTTTACAAGATCAACCAATATATACTTTTTTAAAAAAATTAGGGAAACTTTGAAAACAGGCACTCATTTGAGTAAATTTTAAGAATTTTTTAAATTAGGCTCCCTAAGTAGAAAAATGGTCAGACACGTGGTAAAAATGGGTGGGGTAGGGTAACATTTTTATACAGATTTCATAAATTTTAAATAGAAACCATAATTTTGCTTATTTGGATTGTTAGCTGAATGGTACTATTTGCTTCTTACCAAAAATTAATGGGAAAACATTTTTCATTAGAATGTTATTGCAGATTATTTAAAGGTTCCTACTTTCTAAAAAAGGGCCCTCATAACATCCTAGCTTGAGTTCAGAAAAGTGGCCATAACTTGATTTCCGTACGGTAAACTTTGTTTAAATTCTGCATACAGGTGTACTTTATGGTTTACATCTGACTTACGATGTCAAGTGTTTAGTTCCTGATAGTGCCCATTAGGGTCCTAATACCTTAACAGTGCCTCTTTATGGAGACAACGTGTGTTACGCATGTTTTTTTTCTTGTCTAGCTCCCCGATAATGAGTCTCGGTAAGCTACCATCATGACAAGGCTTAGCAATTTTAACAGTTGTACAGTCTATTTTTTTTGTATACGGAGATAAGAAAACAATATTTTCTATATGCCGAAAAAAGCAACAAATGTTAAGCTGACGTATTAGAATGAGTACTTTTACTTTTACGGAGAAGTCTCAAAACAAAACGCGTCATTCTGCAGAAACTCATGTGTCTTATTTAAAATTATATAAGCCTCGCCTGCTTCGAAGGTTCACTGGAACTTTATTACTTTTAACAAATACCATTAACTACTTATTATAAATACGATAAGCATAACCATGTTTTCAATACAAAACAAATAATTGATATCATTATAAGTTTTAATGTTGTTTTTAAAAACTATTCATACAACTTTCTATTAAAAGCTATTTCATTGTTTAGCAGTAGATGTCATCTCCAAGTTATTATAAATAATGGCATATTTCAATAAAAAGTAATGACATACCTAAAAAATATTGATCATATGATTTATAAAAAGTCTTAAACGCAGCTACTTTAATTGTTGACATGCTAAAAAACAACTTCATTTCCATTATTTGTATATTTAGTAAGCTAGATGACTATATTTTGAGACGATTTGTAATTCTACATAAAGTAGTTAAATTGCTTTCTTTAAACATTACTTTGAAAGTCAAATGATTCAATTAAAGTCACACTCACTTTTTTGATAAGCAAACTTGATCTTTATCTGTTAATTATGTCAAAACTTGTACTTTTAAATAGATCTACAAAGTTACCTCAATCATCAAAATAATGTAGTGTTAAAGCTAAATAATTCTATTTAAAGTCACAATTCGTAAACTGTTAAGTGAAAAGTTTAAATCAAGTCAGTAACTTTTGGAAAATTCAACCTCGTTCCAGACCTAAAATTTATTTAGCCACAAGTTGTTTGATGTTTGACTGCGAAAGATTAAATTGTCATATCCTACGTTATTTGTAATACAGACTGATTGTCACGCAGTCAACTGTTAGTCATAATATAATACTTAAGTATACATAATAAAATATTTTAGATTGGAAACTAAAACTCATTTAACATATTTCACGGTCACTGTGTAATAAAACAAAAAGGTAAAAAAGGACAAACTTAAAAGACAAAGATTCTCTTTTCCCTATAAAGACCTACGCTTATTATTAAACCTTAACTCCATATAAGTTGATAATTGCCCTTTTATTCTCCCCATCTTATGCTCATTTAATTATTATTATTATTATTATTATTATATACCACATTTATATAGCACTCTTTTCATAAATAATAAATGTTCAAGAGTGCTTTACATAAATCCGATAAAACATAATCATATATATATAAGACATAATGTACAACATAAATGGAGTAAACCTATCAAACAATAATGATAATCTAAAACCAGTAAAGGATGGTAAGAAATACAGACACATTTAGTTTAAAATCAAGGCACAATTAAAATTAACACTGATAATATAGCAGAAGTAGTACTTGATTTATGAACTAACGTCCATAGAACTTTATGAAATAATGTGTTTTGAGAGCTCTCTTAAAACATGGCAAGGTATTACAGTCTCTAATGTCAGGTGGTAACGCGTTCCATAATTTCGCTACGGCTGTCTGGAAGCACCTGTCACCATATCGTACTGTCCGAGATTTAGGCACAACTAATGTCATTGAGTTATTCTGGGACCTCAGATTTCTGACTGGGATGTACACGTCTATCATGTCTTTTATATAGGCTGGTGATTGATCGATTAGGGATTTATATGTATAAGTCAAAATTTTATATTCGACCCGATACTCTACCGGAAGCCAGTGAAGTTCACGTAAGATAGGTGTTATGTGGTCATATTTGAGTGTTTTGGTCACAATTCTAGCTGCTGTATTTAGAACATGTTGTAACTTGGTCATTGACTGCTTAGAGACTCCATATAACAGTGCATTACAGTAGTCTAACCTAGAAGTAACAAGTGAATTTACTAGAGATTTGGTTGCTTTAACAGTAAGATAGGGTCTGATGTGACCGATTTGTCTTAATTGTGCATAACAGTTCCTACAGACATTATTTACATGTTGTTCCATCTTCATGTTCGAGTCAAGAAATGCACCAAGATTGCGCACACTAGATGATTGGCTTATTTTCGAACCGTCGACTGTTACTGTAACATCTGAAACAGGTTGTGCGTTATGTTCAGATGAGAAGATGATCAACTCTGTTTTATCGCCGTTTAGCTTCAGCATGTTGGCATTCATCCAACTTACAATATCTTCAAGACATCTTTCAATACGGTTTATATTCTCTTGAATTGAAATATTAGTCACTGGTTTGAAGGATAGATAGAGTTGTGAGTCATCTGCGAAGAAATGGTTGTTTAGATCATGTTTACGGCAGATTTCTCCGACAGGTTTCGTATACATCACATAGCTCTTTGGTCCCAGGACAGACCCTTGAGGTACACTGTACTCCATGTGGACTGGCTGTGATAGTTTGTTGTTTATGCATACAGTCTGGTATCGGTCGGTCAGGTATGACGTCATCCATGCGAGTGGCTTGCCTGTAATTCCAAAGTGTCGTTCAAGGCGGCGAAGGAGCGTACCGTGATCAATTGTATCAAAAGCAGCAGACAAATCAAGCATCACGAGAATAGTCACATTGTTATTATCCAAAGACCGTAGAATGTCATTTTGAACTTTTAACAATGCAGTCTTGGGCGAATGGAACTTGCGATAAGCAGATTGGTTGACCTCGTGTAGATTATTTGTCTTCAGATGGCTCTCAAGTCGTACGTCAACGACCTTTTCCAAGATTTTAGACAGAAATGGCAAGTTAGACACAGGTCTATAGTTTTTCAGTTCGTTAGGATCTAAATTTGGTTTCTTTAGAAGTGGTCTTATTCGTGAGTGTTTGAACATTTTTGGTACATAAGCAGCATCCAAGGACACGTTTATAAAACTGGTTATCACAGGTGTTAGTTCATCTAGGCATTCTTTTAACAGCCATGTTGGAATGGGATCTAACTCACAGGATTTGGTGGCTGATTTTTTAATCAATGCTTTCACTTCTTGCTCTGTGGTTGGAGCAAACACAGTATATTTGACACCCGTATATTCAGATTCCATATCTACATTATCCGGTACCGATTGTGTTTGAGAACGTATGTTATTCCTTATTGTTTCAATCTTTCCGATAAAGAAGTCACTGAATTTCTGGGCAAGGCGCTCTGAAGATGAATCAAATGGTAGAATCACTTCATTTGTATCTCCAAGTAGACCTTTGGTAATCTTAGATAGACTTTTATGATCATTGCCACAAGACTCTATTTTACTTGTATAGTATTCTGCACGAGCTTGTTTTAACATCTTGTTCACACTAGAACAGTGTGTTCTGTAGATCTGATGGTCTATTGTAAGTTTAGTTTCACGCCATTTCCATTCCAGTTTACGTTTTTCATGTTTGGCTTCGTGGAGTTGCTCTGTATACCACGGACAAGCAGGTCTCAATGTAATAGTCTTGTTAATGATCGGAGCATGTTTATCCAAAATAGAGGTTAGACTGTCTGAATACTCCATCATAAAACCATCTATGTCAGAAGGGATACACTCTTTGTTGAAGAATTCCCTTTTCCGTATGTCTTCTCGAAAAGAATCAATGTCAATTGCGCGAAGTTTTCTGTAAGAAACCAATTTCCGTACCGGTGCAGGTTTTGAGGCTTTGACGTCAAATGTAACAGCAAAATGGTCACGTAAGATATTTCCACTAGAATCAGAGAGTCCAGGATCTACGACCTCTATGTTTGATACAATGTTGTCTCTTTCCCTTGATATCACTACGTCCAATGTATGACCTGCAACATGGGTTGGTTCTTGTACATGCTGATGCATACCACATGCATCAAGGTTACTTGTAAATTTTCTCGTATCGTTGTTGTCTGGTATATCTAGATGAAGGTTCAGATCGCCTACTATGATTGCAGATTTGTCAACTGTAGCGTACTTAGTTAAGAAAAGGGGCCACTCATGATCAAGGAAAGTGTTTGTATTCAAGCCGTTCTGTTTAGAAGGAGGTGGTCTGTATATAACCGCTAGTCTCATAGAGTACCGAATGCTTTTGCTATTGGACATTGTTTAGCTGAATTCAGAAAACCTTATTTTCCTTAGTCATTTTTTTAAAATTTTATAAAAGTATTTTCAAAGTGTAAAATTATCAAATGTTAAAGATAAGCCTTTCGCGATTTTTGATTATATAATTACATACAAGTATCATAAACATGTCCAATGCTTTATTTTGCAGAGGGCTACAAAGTACATGTCATAAACATCTTTAAAAAATATGCCTTCATAGATAGATATACATTAATGTTCTTCTATTGGAATGGAGGTATTCCGTAACAACTCCATATTGAGAGCTCATTAATAAATTGATGTTTTATCCTTTTAATAAACTTTAAGCCTTATTAACCAAATAAACGAGCTTTATTGTTTTGATAAGTTTTGATTAAGACCTCCGCGAATGCCTTATTAGAAACATATATTTAATGTAGCTATAGAATGTTAGTAAGTTCAATTAGAAAGTCTTTAAAGAATTCCTACCACTCACGTTAATACCGACAGCAAAATAATAAAGAAAATCTATTGCAGATCGTCTCTAAGATTTAAATGCAATTTTAATCAATTAATAGCTTTAATTTAATGTTTTGGACTTTGAGATAAGCATTTGTTAGTAATATTTGTAGATGTACATAGTGCCATCACTACGATGATATGTAAACATGTTTTAGATGCGCTTGAAACAATCATTTAAGATTTGTAATCATTCGGTTTAGCTGTTTTTAACAAATCAGGACTTCTGCTTATTGTTCCACTATTTTATCGTTGTCCTCATCAGGTCCGTGAGAATTTCATAGCACAAGCGTCTTTCTAAATCTGATAAATCTGTTAAGTATCACATGACATGGGCAGATTAATTTTGAGACAATGTAATGCCAGCTATTGAAACTGCCATACTTTGTAAAACCCCTTACAGCTTTGATATCCCTCATCCCGGTATTAAGTATTAATAAAGGTCATCGTGATGAATTTTTACGAGAGTGATTTTGCAATGCAATAAATATTCAAAAAATATATAAAAATACAAAAAATCACATTTGCTAAGTACACAATTTCTGCATTATTTCCACGTTTACACGTTTTTGCACATAAACTGTTTATATGTCCAACGTATTTATTTGTTTTCAAAAAACAAGCTTCAAAAAATACTATTTTAGTCTCCCTTAAACATATCCATTACGAAAGAATGTGTCTGAATGTGTGTGAATATGTAATACTTGCGGGGCATATTTATTTTTTACTTTGATAATTGTTTTATGTATATATCGTGCTAATGATAACATTTATAAATTTCTGTGTTTTATAAATTTTTAAAGTAAACAGCATGTATATTTATCCATTTTCCATGAAAGAATTTCTCTGTTTTTCTGCTTCAGAACACTGATCTTGATCAAAAGCAGTATGAAAATATATGGCCAATCGAAGTACCACTTATCTTTTTATGTAAATGAGAGTAATTCGATAATAACTGCGTATTAACAGCTCATCATACCTGAGAATGATTATGTTTATTTTTTTCTTTGCACAAAATCAAACGTTGAATCAGATTAATGGTTTTAAGACCTCCGCGGATGCATTTTTTCAAACATACATTAAGTGGGGCTATGCAATAATAGTAAATTAAAGTTGAAATTGTTTGAAGAATCCATACCGTGAAATATCAATACCGACTTCAAAACACGCGTTATATATGCCCTCATACTTAAGAAAATTTATAAATGATAGTATTCTAGGTGCAAATGGCATTCTTTTCAATGGTTAGTTCCAATTTTAATGTATGAGACTATATCACGATTGTCAAGTAAAATATTCGGTTGACTTTCACCAGATATTGTCATTACTTGAATGATGCACAAACTTGTTTTAAATGCGTTTAAAACAACCACACTAGATTTATCATAATCAATAAACACTACTCTTGTTATTAAGAGCGTTTCTAGATATGAAATTTATCTAGTTCTGAATTTAAGACCGTATGACAATAGTAGACAAGAAAAGCATTGATGCAAAGCATCAATGGGCGACGCCAAAAGAATTTGATCCAGATTTGCACCTAAATACTTAACAAAAGATGTGTACTTTATAACAGTACCATTACATGTGACCTGGAGGCTAGGCCCAGTTTAAGTTAAAATTTAAACCTTAAAGAATAGACTCTGTCTTGCCAAGATTCAAAGACAATTTATAGTCAATAAACCAATCTTATATATTACTCATGCTATAAGAAAGAATTTCTTCACGTTTATTTTACCAGATACAAGGATACCTGAGTCATCAGCATATAATCACAGGCAGGAGAATCGGACCTGGGAAAAAATATGACCAGATCGATATAAAAAAAAATATGTTCATCTTAAAAGTGTGAAAAACCAAATAAAATGTAAATAATGACCCCCTTTAAAAATATACTTTAAGTTAATAGTATATTTTAAAAGGGGGTCATTATTTACATTTTTTTTTTGTTTTTGACACTTTTAAGATGACCACAGTTTTTTTATCAATCTGGTCATATTTCTTCTTCCACTTCCACAGGTCTGGCACTTGTGCCTGTGCATATAATAAAAACTTATAACTTTGGGTTGCAGACATGTCATTGACATATATTAGACATAAAAGAGGACCTAAAATGAACCTCAGGGGGACACCATAGGTATTCAGAGTAGCTGCAAATCTGAGATAAGACTTAAACCATGTAAGAATGTCATTACATATGCCAGATGCTTGAAGTTCAATGAAAAAGAAGAAAAAGAACTTCTTCATGTACAGTATAGTGTGATCAACTGTATCAAATGCCCTTTGTAGATCTAAAAGTATCATGCAATACTGCCTTTGCTAATTTCAAATAAAATGCAATCTGTTAAATGAACCAAACATGTGTCAGTTGAAAAGCCACTTCTAAACCCTGACTGAGCTGCCTGACCATGACTCAAAACCATGACTTGCAGAAGACCAAATGAGCTATCCGGCCGGCTACACATTTTTTCTTTAATAATGAAACAGTTCTAAACCACAACATATTTCCCCACTTTATTGATAGTATAAAAATGGAAAAAAAATCTCAAATAGTCTATATCATGCAATAAAGATTGAGTTGTGTGAGTGTCTAAACATTAAATCCCTCTTTTAACCTTCCATTAGACTTTACTATATAACTAACTGCATATATATCAAGTGTTTAAAATGAGCACCTATATGTATAGCTTTAATATTCTACCTTTCATGTTTGCCAAAGGTTATTTTATTGACAATTTTTATACAAACACATAGAAAATAATAATTAGTTTCACATATTGATTAGAAGATTCCTCTTGCAGAATACCTGTAGGTATATACTAACTGAACAAACTAGAAAAATCCTGGTCTTAGGTTTATAAAGCCAATAAAAAATCTATCAATATTCACTTAAAGCCAGTAAAATAAATCTATCAATATTCACTCTATGCTTTTGATGACCTTACAACTGATAAATTTTATACATCAAAAATAGTAAGTAATACCTAAGATAGACAGAAAAGAACAAGTAATTTAGTGAGTTACTTCCCCTTAAAATAGAGAAAACCTGAAACCCAAAAGAACACCATAAACAGCAAAATTATGAAATATTGCAGGCTCAGTTTTATTAAGCCATGCAAATTAATGGTGAAGTATTCATAAAAAAATAGCCATGTGACAGCAGTAATTGCAGAAAATCGGATAGCTTTCAACATCCGGATACTGGTACACTTTGTAAAAAACAACCATTCTGTGCAACAGATAAACGTTATATGAATAAAATTAATAGGATAATTGTTTACAACAGTTCATTACCTATCATAATACTCATTTGCAGGTGAACTTTCTTCTTGTAAGAAAATTTTGAAAGTATATAAATGAATGAATGAATGGATACGGCATCAATGTAGACCACAACGATATTCGAAATACGGGTTTTAGTATTGTCAATAAAACTAAGGGACAAGCTGTTAAACTGAGCCTGCAATTTTGTGAAAAACTTATCACAATGCACATGTTTTTTACATAAAGTTATTAAATACAAATATAACATTATATTTGTTTACTTTATTTTTACGAATCAAAATAAAACTAATTAACACAACATGACATTGACTGCTAATAATAACAGCTCCTTCCATAGGCCAAAATAAAAAGCATTCCATAAGAGACGACGCCGCTCGACGGCGTCGCCAACAATACCCTAATTAACAGTTATTAAATGTATTTATGTAAAATAAGAACAACATTTCATCTTAAAGTTTTTAGTTTTAATTTTGCCAGTAAATGTTTTGACTATACGTGTACCAAATCTTTGTAAACACATAAACCTTATTGTTTTATTCATTCATTATAGAAAAATGACACTTGACAGAAACAACATTGAGGTCAACATCATTGAGCATCTTTTGAAAGACTTTTATTTACTTAAAGCTTTATATCTAAATCATCCACTTTAAGGGACGGTATTTATATATTTTTTTTAATTTATCTTGTCGATAAGTCTTTCTATAAGCCTCCTACGAACGATACAAGGTACAACTTTGTCTTGTTTATTAGATTATTAATAAGCTTAGTGATTACTGACGGTTTGGGGAATGTGACATCTTGATTATTCTTATCATAAAAAATGACCCGAAATTGAATAGCATTAAAACGCTTTTTCTCAAATCAGACTAAAGGAGCGCTAAACACGATTTTTTAATAACATTTCAGGTTATATTTCTTAATTCTTTATGCATACAATTCTTTTTTAAGTTACCCAGCTGATCTGTGTAGGAAATCGAAATATACTTTTAAGCTTTTGGACCTCATTGGAGATCCTAAAAGATTCAGAAAACAAACAGCAATTTATCTGAAATTAAAAATGTCAATGTTGTTACAAGACGCATTTTTATTTTTAAATGATATTTCTATGATAAGGAGCTTTCATCATTTAATAGGGATTTGAATTTATTATAGTGAAAACATCGTGATGAATGCATTGTATTTTCATGCCGTTGGTGAGTCCAGTTAATATGTCTGTGTTTGAAATATTAAGAAACATATTCATTTTGATGTAACCAATTTAATGAGACATTGAGACAAAGCCAATACGATACCTAAACAGTACATGTTTTAGTTTGTTGACCCAAAATATCCGACCTATTTCGTCTTGTGACTTCAACAAAAAATATTACTTTTCAGGATATCTAGATAAAGGCATGATCAGAAGTTTACAAAAATATATTATGCAGTTTGTCTTACACGATATACTTAGGAATAATCTACCTCATTATCCATAGCTGTATTTGTAGTCTTTCTTACAGATAAATGTTTTTTGACAAAAATCGTTGTGCACATATTCAATATTTTGACAATATTCAAAACACCATATTATATCCCATTGTATAAAATTGGTTTAAGCGTTTGATCAAAAATTTAAAGGATTTTATAAATCAGAAAATGTCCGAAAGGGTTTTGATTATATTATAGTGATAGTATTGCCTTTTTTGCTTGAGATGCCATTTTTTTGTTTGAATGAGACCATTATTTAAGACTGAAAATGAGTCCCATATACTTGTACGTAAATATTATTTCTAAGCCTTTACCATTGAAGTTCCATTTCGCAACATTACGTTAAGGACGGCCATTACGGAAAATAATTATTTCTATTTTATAAAGATCGATTTTCATTCCAGTTTTATAACAGAAAGTGTCAATTACATTTATGTGTTGTTGCAATTTGGAAACAGTCTCTACACAGTTGACTACATCATCGGCAAACATAAGATATACTTTGTCAGAAATATCTTAGTAATAAATATGCCTGCGCCTTAATTTTGTCTTAGGAAGATAGATAATTCATTGATTAAAAGAATAATGTCGAACTAGATTTATCGCCCTGCTTGTTCCTATATTACACGGGAAAAAATCAGTAAAAACCATTTTGTGTTTTAACACAAGACTTTAAGTTAGAATACATACATTTGAACCCGTGAAGAATTACCATGATTTTTTTCTAGAGTTTTAGCATGCCACGTGTAAATAAGCCGATAAAACGTTCAAATGCGACAGAGGTTTTCATCTGAATGTGCAGAAAAACTTGCGTGCATATTAAACCAATAAGTTTCTAAAGTTACTGATATTTTTCAAAATAGTAATTTATATATCAAATGTTATACTTCTCTTCTTCATTGTTCAGAATAGTGTTTAAACACACTAACCCGTTTCTCCATTATTTCGAGACAACTATCAAACGCACTCTAGAACGAGATCAACCACATCAAACTTTATTTGAATTCACTGAACGTTATTTTGTTTTAGATTGTAACTTTCTAAATGCGTCCTATAAAAATGTGTCCATTCTGTGATTACCTATGTCAAATATATAAAATTGTAACGATCGTCTTCAGAATGATACTCATGCGTTTCTTTCAACACCTACTAGCTGATATATAATATATCTAATCGAAAATACGAAAAGCTTTTACTGGAAGGCTCTGCATTTTTTTCTTAAGCTGTGTATTTTTATAATCGTTGTTTATGTCAGTCATCAGTTACGTAACGTATATTTTGACGTAAAGAGTCATAAAGCAAATGATTTGAAAAATTGCAGAAAATTGCTCTTTTTTTAAGTATGCATGTCATATTTCCTATATATGGAGATAATTAAGCAAGAATTCTTTTCTTTTTATTGATGTTTCCGTTAATCTTTTATATATTCTATATAGGTGATAAATGAGTGTTTTAATCACCTTTAAGCTGTATACCTCAAGATGAACCAAAATATTTCAAGAAAATCAAACTCGAGAAAAAAAGTATTGAACTTTTAAGAAAATTGATAAGATTCAAGATAAATGCAACAATTTCCATGTTGTGTGCAATTTATGACCGATTTTGCAGTATTATTGAATATATTTCTATTGCGTTACTAACGCAGTTATGGTTATTTTTGCATATTTTGACCTCTTTTGGGTAATTAACATGGGTTGTAAGTGTTGTTTGCAATGTGCACAATTGTTTACATTTTAATGCATTTTCAAAATTTTCATGAACATTAGCATGAATCTGGAGGCGTGCTGCTTTAAGGATTATATGCCATTTTGTTTTTTTTTGTACTTTTTGTTGGCTCTCTATGATACGCATATTCAGTTATAATTTGATCCCTTTAGAAAATAAATTTATCAAGTTTTTTAGTAGTGTTGTCGATTAGAGCACTCACGTTTTTTTTCTTTCATTTTTCATTTGGGAGCTTTATCATTTTCGTTTATAATATTGATTCGTATTAATGGTATTAATCGTCCTGATCTCGGTCTATAAGCTGATAATTACTGAGTTACAAATATGATGATAGTTTTACCATTTACGACCCTTGACTAACATAATTGTGAGCGGCAAAATACATGGACTTGAAACGCTCATGAATTTACAAGTAACTGCTTCGAAAATATCAATGTTTTAATCTTTTTCATGTCTTCATATTATTATTATCATTATTATTATTATTATTATTAATTATTATTAATTATTATAATTATTATTATTAATTAATTTTTATTCATATATTTATTTATTACAAATCAGTATACCATTGAAAAGAGCGAATAAGTGATCTAAATAATCCAAAAAAA
Source organism: Ruditapes philippinarum (assembly GCF_026571515.1). Lineage (NCBI taxonomy): Eukaryota > Metazoa > Mollusca > Bivalvia > Venerida > Veneridae > Ruditapes > Ruditapes philippinarum. The sequence goes on along the minus strand of NW_026854822.1, from coordinate 1,764 downwards.
TCCTGTGTAATTACTGTGTTTTAACTTTTGTATATTTTAAGAGATAATCGCTTTTTGCAAGTATCTATTTCTTTTATAACTGTCTTCATATAGTTATTAGATCACCAACGCGTTTTTATAAATAATTCAATATTTGCACTTGCTATATGTTCTAAAAGTAGCTGCAATCTCATTTGCTTAAACAAAAGTAAAAGCAAAAAAAAAGAATGATAGAAATATATACTGGCTTAATTGGATTTGTTTTTTTAAAGAATTAAACCCTAAACAAAGGCTGTTAACTACGCATGCGTAAATCGTATTCATATATTCATTGGCTGAATTATCATATTCAATTGGTGAACTAGATATTCCCTATTTAAAATAGAATTCGACATGCGCATGTCAATAAAAATTCATTGTGTTTTTTGTTGCATATTACTCGATTCAAATTTGACTACTTAACAATACTAGTTTCTCTGATTACTTTTGTTTGCGCGGCGTTTGCGTAGCCATTTGAAAGATAAAACAGACACCCCAAAGCTTCTGTTTTGTTTATTGTGTCGCATTGAAAAAGTCCACTTATAGCGGTTACTTTTGTCGGCGGTGTCGGCGGCGGCGTCCCCTTAGGGTTTTCAAAGCATAACTCAATCACTATAGTGACTCCAAACTTTGTATGCATGCTTCTTTTAAATGTGCAGTGCACAGGAATCGTTACTCCTTCTTTGACTTATTGCCCTTTGTTAATGTTCATACTTTTTTCCGGGCCAATTCTCCTACACTTTAAAAGCTATTGACTTGAGACTTCATATGATGATGATTCTTATTGAGAAGAAATGCAGTGCACAAGAACTTTTAATCTGCACTTCATGATTTTGTAGTTTTTGCCCTTTGATAATTTTCATATTTAATAAGTTTGTCTAGAACATATCAATTTGTGACAGTGTGTTTGACAAATACCTGCTTATCGACAAGATAACGAAAACATATTGTGATCAATAATTATATTCAAAAGTGCTATAATCCTCCGTGAATATTTATGTTGTTAATAAAAAGAAGTAAATACATTGTTTTTAATACCATGTCTGATTTACTAATGTTGCATTTTCGGTTATTGGACAGATGTAGATAAAATTGTCATTCCTATTTAATTTATTACATTCGTAATATAGATTGATTGCAATGCAGTCAAATGTTAGCCATAAAACTTCAGAATACATATCAATTTGTGACAGTGCGTTTTTAAAAATGTTTGATAATCATTTATGTTGTAAATATCAATTTGGATTAAAGAGTTGGGAAAATAAACACATTCTTTTGTTCTAATTTTACACATTTTACCGTGCCTAAAGAATTTTCTGCATTAAGCAGTAAATTGTTTAGTAAAGCAAATGATAAAAAACAACAGAAAACTAAATATTTTGAGAAAATATCTAACCATACAATGTATTTCCATTTCTGGAAGTGATGCGTAATAAATAATGCGTTCTGTCCGAAATTCAACACTGTCTTGTGTGGTCTTCTTAAATTCTTTTCTCGGACATTCAATTTTTTGCGCTTGCTTAAAACAGTATTATAAAATCTGTTTCGTGGAAATAATTTCATAGTGTATGATTATCAAATATCTAAGAGATAGAGTTGACATTTTTGTAAGATTTCAATATGTTAGTCTGCTTTCTTCATTACTATGTAGAAAAGTGCGCTCCATACAAGTTACAAAGTACACATCACAAACAGCTACTTATTAATTGCTGACGGTACATGAACAAGTTGATATTTAATCCTTTT